>NW_020851716.1:31260-120222 GCF_000972845.2 Larimichthys crocea | reverse complement strand
TAAAAAAAGAACCTTTTAGTTGAGTTTATTTCTTCTTTTTTTTTCTCGACTTCCTTGTACAAAGAATAGTGCCCACATCAAAACAGTTCATGTCCTTATCTCAGGCATTTCTTCTAAAGTGTCTTCTGTTCACTGACCACACAGTTTAGTGAAGTGCCTTTAATTCTCTGCCTATGTGTCTGCATTCAGGTTCTCTTCCCTGTTGTGGGGAAAATGGCATCAAAGTCCAGTAGCATCAGATCCGCATCCAGAGACAGTATCCGTGTCTAGTTTTTGATACAGCACAGAATATGTGGTCAACATTTGATTGTTTAGCAGAGAGTAGTCCCAAAGGTCAGGTTATAACCAGATCATTGGCATTCAGAATGAGAATGTGAGCTTCATGTCTCATCTGTTCTTCTTCCTCCTCAGTTTAGTTCAGTGGGGTGTAGCCACAATAAATCCTGTCTCAGAGACCCAGCGGGCTGTCACCCAGACTCCGATCCCCACTGCTTCTTCCTGTCCTTCATCACCGACCAAGAAGAATCCAGTGTGATGTTTGAACTTAGTGGGCCTGCTGAAGGTTACGTGTCCTTCGCCCTGTCTCTGGACAAATGGATGGTGAGTTTCATCATGGAATGGACAGGCCTCCCAGGTTTACTCATGTTGATGTTTCATCCAGCTTTTTGCTTGATATCCTAGTATCATACCACTCTGCAGCGTTTTACATCTCTCAGCCTATTTTCTTCATATTCATTCCATAATGGGATAATTCATTTTATTAGTACAGTAACTTCAAGTTGACTTGACTGTAACTATGCAGACTATATTGTTCACTGTGGATGTGCCTTCAACCGCATCGTCTGACCTTCATCAGTGGATGGAGTTTGCTCAGTTGTCATGGAGATGGCTCATGTTATTGCAAATGTGGGGAATAGTACATCAGTGAAACAGCAGGGATTGTAACAGACACCTGCTGCTTGTGAGTTGTGTCCAGATGATAACTCTAGATTTGAGGATGCCCACACATGCACACAGTAGCGCTTGACTTTGCAATGACAGATAGACCAGACAGTTTCAAAATATTTGTTTGCTTTGTGCGTTTGAAGCACATAAGCAATCATACAGTGACAAATAGGATTAAAATTGTACTTTTAGACTAACAAATTGTTTGGAAAAATTGGTAAGTTCGACAAGTCAGAGCCAGAACTGCCTTTCTCCACTCGTCACATTCACCTGCCTTCATCACAATCAGAAGAGACAACTGCAGCAGCATCTTATGTATCATCAAAAGCATCATCCAAAGTCTAAATAATAATAATCCAATATATCCAGAACTCTGCTGTGTCTCTGCTCACAGAGACCGCACAAACCTGTCTACGTTCAAAACACACAACTGTTAATGTGTGATGAATGGTGTGTGTTATTTGTGTTTTTACATCATAGGGGAACGATGATGTCTATCTGTGTGTGAACGATGGAGGCAGCGTTACCATCAGTGCTGCACATGTCACTGGACGAACACACCCTGAACTGGAAACACAGGTACACACACTGATGGTCATCACCACACAGTTCACTGTATGTTTAACATACAGTCAGTCAGTCAGTGTCTCTGTCTCCAGGAGGATCTGTGGGGTCAGGCCTGGAGGGTGGCTGATGGGGTCATTCAGTGTCGTTTCCAGAGAAACATCCTCCTACCTCGGCTGGAGAACAGGTTCAGCTTTAACCACAGCTACTTCCTGTTTCTTGCACATGGTAGATCTCAGCAGGGTAAGACAGCCTTCATGTGTTGATGCACGATCTTTTTAGTGCCACTGGCTGAATGACAAAAAAGAATATTGGCCAGACACCAATACCAATACCAATGGGATCAAGTCGAGTGGACAGAAAAATAGAAACTTTAAGTCTCACTTGACTCTTTGCTCTTTGTTGACAACTGTGAGGCTGTACTAGAGTGTATGGTGGTGCTGTATAATGTTGGAAAACTTACAAACAAATGCAACACCATGAACTGCACTTAATCAGTGGTCATAGCTCAGACACAGAGGACAGGACACACATACCGTATCTATGACACAGGTCTGGTGAGCATTCAATTGTATTTATATGAAACCAGTTTTACTCAGAGCAAGAGTTACTTTTTTAATAACTGACGTTTAATACATACATAATTGTCTACACATGTATCTGATACATGATCAAACGTATTTCTGTAAATCATCACGTCTCCAAACCTGCACTGCTGCAGTGTTTTTCTTATCATGCTTTTCACTGGACCACAACATGTTTCCCTGCCAGATTCATTTGAGGCATGCCAGCCCAACTGGTTAACATGGGTGCTGAAAGGAAGCGGGCTGGGCTGCATGTTTGGGGCGCTTCCGCCTCCTGTGTGTCCCTGCTGTGACAACAAAAAATATGCAAGAAAGCTTTGGATATATTTCAACTTGTAGGCCTGTTCAGTACTGAATTATGATAACACAGTGTGATGCATACTTAGGTAAAAGTAAAAAAAAAAACATTAGTACAAATACAGGCATGGAATTCAGACTTATGACTTAAATACAGTAAGATGAATAGTTGTAATTAATTAAAAGTGTCATGCACTTGAATACCTTTTGACAAGCAATGTCATTAACCACTTACAGTGTTTAATAATGCAGGATGCAGTCTGCCTAAGACTCATACTTAATAGCCAAATAACATTATTTCTTTTTCTTCTTAGATTCTGAGGATTAGTCATTAGTAACTAAGTAAGGACTGATGAGGTTTCATATTTCTGTTTTTCATCTTGAGTTTTCATCTTGAGCCCAGCTTGTGGGTCAGTGTGTGCTGTCTGGGTGTCTGCTGGGTCTGACTCTGCTGTTCATGAGGACATTTTGAACAAGGTTTTGGTTGTTCACACCTCAGGTCATGTGTATTTCAAGTGACGCATTACTTACATGAATCACACCGCTGAGAATAGTGTTGCTTCCTCTTCAGCTACTGCTGGAACACAGTGCTACACTAAGTTGAACATAAATACTCATGTTAAACTTTCTGTGTGTGTAAAGTGACATTTTACACGAGTACATATTGTCACAACTTTGTTCTCCGCAGGTTTAATCCACAGACATGATCAGCAGCCTCTCATTTCCACCACTCAGAAGAGGATCACGGGACATCCAGAAGATCTCTGTGGCTCCCGCTCCCCCCTGCTAATCAAGTTTCATGGTTGGTTGACACTTATGGATCCAGTATAGGATCTGTATAATAATTGTCTAACACTCTATTGGTCCTATTGTAATAGTACAGCACATGTGTCACTGATAATTTCCAGATTTTCATTTTCATTTTTACTCCTAGCAGCCATGCTGTGTGTGTGTACTTGCAGCCTTGTGTGTGCTCACGAATATGTAATAATGGAACCCAAAAGAGTTACTCAATATGAATTAGAATATGAATTTTTTTTTTTTAATTAATTATCTAAGGAGATGTTGCTCAGTCATGTGACTGTAGAATTAAGTCATAAATCTCAGGTGTTCCTGTGGTCTGTCCTGTCAGGTGTGTTGATGCTGACTGCTTGGATGTGGACGGTGAGCACGGCCGTTTTCATTGCTCGCCACTACAAACACTTGTGGCCTGACACAACTCTGCTGGGACAAAGCCTGTGGTTTCAGGTGAGAGCCCCAATATACAGTATCTGTTACTGCAGCATTAAGGTCTTCCAATATATATATAAAAAAAGATTTAGTTTTCTCTCTCTACCTCTGATTGATGTTGTGGAATTGTGATGTAGTCTTCATCAAGTATTTAAATAGTCCACCTCCCTCTCTCTCTCTCCTTCTGTCTGTAGCTCCATCGAACCATGATGGTCTTGGCTGTAGTCCTAACTGGTGTGGCCTTCAGCCTGCCTTTCATATATAGAAGGGGATGGAGCAAGGTATGTGTGTGTGTGTGTGTGTGTGTGTGTTCTGGTACCCCCTCCATGCTTGTCCACCTGTCCCTCCATCTGTCTAACAGGCTCTTGGCATCGCTAAAGCTTTTGCTCTGTGTCTCTTTGTCAGTCCCACACACACATCTCCACGACAACCCATTGTGTCATCATGGCTTGTTCTTGTGTTGCTGGACCTCAGACTGTGTGTGAGTGTGTATTAGTTGAAACTTAAAAAAAAAACACATTGTAAAACAAGAAACTACACTTTGTAGCAGCAGAGCTTTTCTGCTGGAACAAGGAAACCCCCTTGACCCCCTGCTCTCCTGTGGATCTTCTCTCAGACCAAAATGTCTGCAACACGATTATTATTTTCTAAGAGATAGATTGAAGTATTCTCCAGGTAATGTGCAACATTTGGAAGTATGCAGAATATGTAAATGTGCAAGATATTTATCAAACAGAGTAAAACAAAATTTGTTAAATAAAATGTGTGCTTTAATGTAACGCACTGAGTCAGTAGACGTTAAGTTAGAAGGGCCCCGGGTCTTGTTGATGAGGCCAGTTACAGTTAGCTTGTGTGAGGTTCTGGTCCTGACGTGAGGGGTACTACTGCACAGTGAGGGTAGTTTTGTAGTCGAGTGCACAGAGGTTCTAACATCAGCATGCTAACATGCTAACATGCTGGTGTTCAGCAGGTAGCCTATAATGTTTACCATGTTCATCATCTGAGCTCAGCCAAGCTATTTGTTCATTAGTCCTAACACGTTGTACAGCAGAGGCTGATGGGAATGTGTGTAGTTACTAAGATGTAAGGGTGTTTTTACATGTTTATTTCTTTGTCTGTGACAGTGTTATAAGATATGTTTTATCATGATAAACTCTCTTTCTCTGGAGGAAACTGTTCCTGTATTTCAGCTGCTCCTGCTGTGAACTAGCTTGTAGCTAACACTGTTGTGCATGTGTGTTCCTCAAGCTTCCCTGTAGTGTGGTGTGTGTGGGTGTGTGTGTGTGTGTGTGTGTGTGTGTGTGTTGTGTGTGTGTGTGTGTGTGTGTGTGTGTGTGGTGAATGCTAGCTGTGTCAGCTTACATGCTGTGCTGTTGTGGTGTGAGTGGCACAGCGTTGAATCCATCCATAATTTTCCTTCATCCTGACTCAGCAGAGACGCTGAGCTTTCAGGCAGCAACAGAATCTGTCTGCAGCTTTTCACTGGTCTGACTGCTTCATCATGAAGTGATGAAAGGGTGTCAGAGACCTACACTGCCTCCTGTGAACAGAAACACAGCATGAATACAAACTTTGACTAATCCCAGTTATAGAAGCATGTACATTTCTGTCATGTTTTGAGATATTATTTGTCATATATTTGACTGATTTACACATCTTGTCATGTATGTGATGAAACAGCACCAAGATAAAAAAAATTGTTTTAAACATCCCTTTAATTTAAATTAGGGTTCTTTAAAATCAGGAAAAAAAAATACACTGTCAAAATATTTCATCCAAAACTAAATTCTTTTACAGCTTTCATCAAATGGAAATATTCTAGATGAAGTCAACAATGTAAATCCACTCTAACAATATCATATCTAGTTTTATCTTGTGTCACACCTTCCTATAACTCCCAAAAATAATAAAGAAATAAAAAGCAGGGAGAAAATTCGATTCTACTAGACGAGATACATCCAAGAAAGCTTAACGGGAATTTACAGAAGAGCAGACAATGAAAGTGCAAACAAATCCAGTGGCAGCTTCATCCTTGCTGTTTGATAACTAGCAGTTTCACGTTTCATAGTTTTGTTCCTGACCTTGTTGACAGTAGTTTAAGGTGGCCTCTAGGGGTCTGTCTTTCCTCATGCATACCATCAGTGCGTCCCGGCTGACTTGAGCACCAATAAATCATAAACTGACATTCCAGCCAGAAACAAACTGTGTGTGGTGACAGGAGAGTTCAGTTTTCCATGTTTCCGTGTGTGTCTAGTGTTACTTGTATTAATGATTGCTGCTTTTCACCAACCATAGCTAACCATGTCTAAAGAGCCATGAAGGATATGGAAGGAAACACACTTGTTAATGATGTAGTCGCTGTCCTGTGTCTGTGGAGCTCAGGCTTTAGTGTCATGGGATCGCTGAGACTGTTATTAAGCGGAGCTGCTGACATGCAGAGTTAAGTGCTTCTGACCACAATTCGCTAACTTCACTCAGACTCTGATCCCGTCTCCTCTGTCCTGTCTCGTCTCTGATGATGGTGTGCACTGTGTGATGTTCGCACACCACCTGCTGCTTGTCCTTGTCCTCACGGAGCTCTTTCAACTCGTTAGATCTAAAAAAGTCTTCCCATCCACTGGATAAGTGGCCTTGGTTCACTCTGATTTGAATCATATCCAGCCAGAAAATATCAGAGCTGCCAAACTGCTACAATCAATAAACCTGCTCTAATCTCGGCACCGCCATCAATTTAAGTCCATAGCTCAGAATTCTATTGCTGCTGTTTCCATCCTGTCCATGAAAGCTCACAGGGAACACATTTGTTCTGAGAATAATATATTATGTACATACATGTATTTACATTAAATATTTAATTTCAATATTGGCAGTTTTGAAATTTGTTGATGTCTTTTAGTCACATTA
Organism: Larimichthys crocea; assembly: GCF_000972845.2. Classification (NCBI taxonomy): domain Eukaryota; kingdom Metazoa; phylum Chordata; class Actinopteri; family Sciaenidae; genus Larimichthys; species Larimichthys crocea. Next base: position 113,698 of record NW_020851716.1, on the reverse strand, counting down.
TTTTGTTCCAAATCTATATTGTTCTACTTCTACTACTGTACTATCTTTCTTCTTGTATTATTTATCATAATCCACTCTGCTTCAACTTTGACCTTCTGCACTGCAGTTGTGTGCATGAAGTTTATTGGAAGACATTTTAGGTATGTTTATGTCAGTATAGATAATCTGGATAACTTTGGCTTGTCTGAAATTAGGAAAATAGTCTCAATAAATTCAAGTCATTCTTAAGGCAGCAGCAGAAATGATTGTAATTTAACAGTAGGAGCTTTCGTGAACGTGTTTGTTGGAACTTTCATGCAGATTTTACCAGAGACGACTCTGCTATTTTAGCAACTGTCTGTGACTGCAGCTCCTTTCCTCTGCGGTCTGTCGTCTTCTCTGTCCTCTTAGCGTGCAGGCTCACACCCTTACATCGGCTGCACTGTCATGGCTCTGTCTGTCATCCAGCCAATTATGGCAATTTTCGGCCGGCCCCAGAATCCCCCAGGTGAGACCTCAAACCAGATTTTAATAACTCCATGACTTCCTCATAACTGTTTCAGATAAGTGGATTTCATCCTTTTTCAGTCGATCGAGAAGCAGCATGAGCATTTTTAAATTCATCCACATTAGCTGAAATCATACCTTGTCCTGTCTCTTTGCATCTGCAGGGGTTATCTTCAGCTGGATGCACTTTGCAGCAGGAACCGTTTGCCAGTACTCGCTGGTAAGACGCGTGATTGGAAATATATTTTCTTGAGAATTTGCAGTGATTGCTGCTATTCAAAATAAGGATGATGACATGAGGATGCTGCTGAGGCTGGAGTTATTCTACATCCTCATTCTGTCAACAGCTGCCATGCAAAGCCAAAGCTAGCATTGCATTAGTCCACCTCTCATACTTTCTGACTTCCCATCTGCGTCTCTCAGTGGCGATTGATCCATTTTATGTGAGTTTTATATAAAAATGGAGTTCTATGGCACAGAGGAAGAAGATAAGCAGAGTAGGTGTTTGCAGGATACAGTTGTTGGGATTTGTTGACAATAAGAAAAATATAGTATATAACCCGACTTATCTTTTAAACCAAAAGGCTCATTCTATATGTAAATGAAAATGTGCAGAGTGCAGCACAATGATCTAAGTGTTCTCTCCCTCCCAGCGGCGTGTGTGTTCCTGGGTGTTGCTCAGCAGGCGCTGTTGTTACCCAGCCCCTGGTCTCCTGCAGTGCTGTTGGATGGCTGCTGGATTGTGCTGGCAGACCTGCTTCTGTTAATCCACTCCTACACACTCAGAAGTCGAGGTACTACAGGCCAGTGTTGGTGCAAATGAAATGTCTGATAGTCGTCAGACAGAATTACATTTTGACAAACTCAATGTCAAAGATCTGTGTGGACCCCTCTGTCCAAACACCCTGATCGCCACTGCTAGATATGGTCCTTCACTTTCTTCCCGTCCATGAACACTACCACCTGTGTTCATTGAATACCTCCATGCCACCAGTGCACTCTCAATACTGCTTTTATTTTCTCTCCTGTTAGCTGTGGATTAGTTCCTATGCCTCGGTAAACAGTTGTTTCAATTAGTGATGAGTGCTGCTGCCTGCAGCAACTATCAATGTTCTGTTCCAACGCATTATGACTAAAGCCAAAAATGATTATGGTGTGCGTGCGCGTGTGGATGTATCAGAGGTGGGTGTATCTATGTGGGTGTCTGAGTGGAATGCTAATACCTTGGAAATGTCAACCCTCTGTACTAGTCTTTTAATGACAGACCTCATATGAACTCTTCCCTCCTTAAAGAGGACAGCAGAGGACTGTGTTCTTTCACTGTGCAGCCTTATGATGTAGTCATATATCTGACTGAATACTGCCTGTGTGTCCGCAGGAAACAGGAACAGTGACGACAAAGAGAACATTTTGTTTGCTCAGTCAGAGAGGCAGCAGCATGGAGAGGTGAGATTTGCACACTTCACATTCTAATTTTGTTTATTTGTTGCTTTTTTTTTTATTATTATTATTTTTTACTCTCTTTCTCTTTTTATTGACTTTTCAAAATGCAAGATTTCCAAAGTCAAGAGGTGGTGTTCTGGTGTTCCTACAGGAAATCAGGCTTTCTGGCTGCATTTATAAAACTTTATAAGTGTGTAATTATCACAAATGATCATTTAATCAAATGTTTGAAATGTTTATTTTCTGTTACTTCTTTCACTCATTATGTTACTTTTAGAGCATCATACTTTTTCGCCCTAGTGTATCATACTATAGTGTCTATGCATGGTATGGAGATCTGCTCTAATGTAGTTAAGATGGTTTGTGCAATGGGTTGTATTAGCCCAGTTAATTCTGTTTCTGTTTCTAGTTTCAGAAAACTCTTATTTTGTACCATCGTCCATCAATCCTATCACTCATCTTCACCAATATCAGGTCAAACCTTCGGGACACATTTGTGATAAATGATGATCTAATCCTGATAAAAATACACTAGTACTACTATGAATGTTCTTGATCCAGGGATCTAAGGGAAAGTTTCTCTCTGCTGCCAACTCAGGCTAAAATGCCATCAGGCAGACCATGTTCATGCATCAAAAACAAAAAAAGCTCACACACAATCTTTAACATCTTTTATTGTTGCACGCACTAATCTCTTAAATACTTGCATGATAAGTACAAGGTGAAAAGCCCCTATGGCATTTAGTCATAAGAGCCAAATAAGCACCAGAAGCTTTTCACGGTGTTTGAACATCAGCAAGCAATCCTTGAGATTTGTAAGCTATACTTTAACAATGAAGCATACAAAACATGAAATTTCAAACTTGCTGTAAGGTCAAGAAAGTACCAAGCTCTTTAGAAGCTGCTTTTCAGAGTAGCTGAATATCACTGCTTTGTAAATATGAGAAACATTTGGTTATTAAAATCTTATATTTATTTATTATTTATTATATTATTATTTCTGAAAATCCTTTTTGGAAATGTTTTGTATATGGTCAGTAAATTCACAATAAAGGAAACCACAAAAGTACTAAATAAATACAAATGCCCTGTTTGATTAAGAAGTTAATGTCCTATCTAATATTATATATATATAGTGCTTGAATAAAATACCTTTTTTTGTGGAAATCTTTTTCATTTTTTGGAATTTCCAAAGCAAGCATGTGAAGACAGTGGACATTTTTGTGTCATTGGTCCTGTAGCTGAGCACAATACCTGTTCTTACTGGATTGTCTTACTGTAGGTCATACAGAATAATGTGGAACCAGTTCAGGCAGACAACTCAAATGGTTTGATGTCCCCAAGTATCCGTTAGGAAGTAACAAAACAGAAAACTAAAATCTATCCATCAGCTGTACCCACTGATGATTGTACCCAGGGTAAACCCACACAGGCACAGATACGACATGCAAATTAAACAAAAGAAAGGCCTCAGCCAGCCGGCCGATTTAAACCCACAACCCTTCTCACATACGCATTCTCACTAAAATTTTGACATTCACTATGTGAGTTGTCTGAGTAAACTACATTTCTTAAGTGAAAGGCATAGGTATAATATATTTTGTATACTGTGCTGATTTATGCCCATCCAGCTCACCCTGAAATATTATTTGCAGCAAAAAAGCATAGTATGAAAATACAATTAATATACACTGAGCAATGTACCTTTTGCTTTATCAAGACGTACAATAACATCAAAATATGCTTTCAAATCTGATTTAGATTTGTAATGTCAAGAGAAGTTTAGCAAAGAATGGACTTAACAATACATGTCTACTGTTCAGGCATCTCAGCAAAAAGAACTGTCTGCAAATACTTGGAATTTCCTGTCAGCACATTATTATCTTTGATATAAAGGATACATTTTTATAAGATTGTTTTAGTCTATCTTAATACAGTGATCACGTCATATGTTACACAAGAGTCATTGTTTGCTGATACCATGGTACAGAGAACAAACAGAATATACAGTAATAACAAGATGACAAAAATATTCTGCAGCAGAGTGCAGCTACACTGTAAAGTATGATATATACAAAAACACTGTCCTGTGTAAAATTCAAATGTTCAGCTGAAGCAAACATGAGGCTGCTCTGTTTCTTTACTGTGGCACAGCACATGGAGACTCCTAAAGCTTATAGTAGCAGAAAGATTGTTGTCCTTGTTGTGTCTCCATCAGTTTGAGATTTCCCTGCACAAATCATCATCATCATTATTATTAAATCATTTTTACCTTTACAATGGATCAAATGAGTATGAGTAATATCAAAGGTGTCACTTGTAGTGGTAAACTAACCGAGAATGATCACTGTATTGGCATTTTAGCATCTTTCAGCCTGCAACATTGATGTCACTGGTTCAGTTTCAGTTAAAGCTGCCCCTAAGTTACCAAGAAACAAACAGAACAATGAACGAATACAGCTGTTATCTCAACAGCTTCGCTCTAACTGCAACAAGTCATCACACCACAACCAACAACAATAACTTACAATAAATAAAGACCTATCTGCAACCTAGAGGGCAGCACTACAAAGAGGACTCTTCATAGGCGAAACAGACTTACAGTCAATATTATATCAACAATACATCTGCCACTTGATTTGTCTAACTCACAATATGGAAGACCCATGTTAGTTTCAGCTGAACTGAACCATCAATGTACACATGGCATATGAATACTGTATTAAGATATTAAGATAGTCTTATCCTTTACTGCTATCCTTTAAAAATAATTAAATTAAAATTAAGGCCAAATCATTATTTGGAGAATAATATTGAGAATCTAAGAATTTCCCACTTTTTTGAGGTTCAGTGCTTCCAGTGGTTTTGGGTTTGACCAAAACCACTGGTTTTAAATTGTTCTTCTAAAGCCAGAAGATAATCCATAAGGAGAAATGCAGTTATTTTAAATTATTGCATGACATATAAACTGATAACCTGGATTTGCCTGTGGAGTGCGTTATTTTCGATACCTGCACTGATCAAAAAGGATTATCCCATTTATACCATCGCCACTTGCCATAATTCAAAATACTAGTATTGTTCATCTGTAATTTGGTTTAAATGGAAAGTGTGTCTTGGCACCATCTTTGTCAGTCTTGTAATACACATTACGTTACTACTCCAACAAATATTAGAAGCTGTAGCTTTATAAGAGCTGAAACCAGCAGCCTTCCAGCTATGAATGTTGATTTAGAAATGGTAAGGACATGTCAGAGTTGTGTGGGTTTCTGAAAATAATGCACACCCTCTGGCCAGTATCAAGTGTTATATGTCCACAGTACAGTATGATACTGTATTCTAGTTCTCTACAGACTTCGTCCAGAGTAATGTGGCCACAAACATTCTCAGTATCTTGCTAGTTTTGCCCAAAGTGTCACAAAAGCAGAGTTTAGGTTATGTCACAACATGAAACAAACATTGCAATGCTGCATCTAACTTGAATGAGTATAACAGTGACAACCAATGCCCATGTATGGTAAACTTGTCTTCAGTCGTTTTTTGTAAACTCGCCAGCCTCCCAGCGCAGAGCCATGGCACTCTTGCGTCTTCCTCCTGTGTAGACGTCTGGAAACTAAGAAACACAGCTGATTGTTTATCTGCTTGCTTTCAAAGAACTTCCTCCACCTCCTCATTCACCTCCACCTACTCCACTTCCAGTTCCTCCCTCAGGTTATTAGACTGAAGGTGGAATAAGCGAATCAATTTTCCATGATAATATTACTATTCAGAATTAGCAAGTACATTTTGCCCCAATAATTTCTTTTATTGCATCATGACAAGGTACACTCAATTAATCAATTGCAAATTTAAATCAGAAAAACATGTAATGCTAATATTTTCCATATGTATAAAATACAAAACATAAAACATATTCAATTATTTTTATTGATGATTGTATCTGTAAAATAGAATAAATGATTTTTTTGAGCAGGAGCTTACTCTGTGATCACAGGATAAAGCTGAGCGATCCATCCTGTAGGCTGTTTTCATTGGAGATGATGGAGATGACTTGCACTTCACTGGTACATCAACTAATAACAAAGACCAAAGATCAAATATTAGATTAAAGATATAAACACAAAGTGTTGGAAATAATGTGTAATGAAACAATGAAATAATTTTCTGCAGTCAGTATATTGCTGACATACCTGAATTGTCAAATGCCAAAGTGTCCATGTGATTTGACAGCATCCTTTCCGTATTGAACCTGTCTTTGCCATACAGATTTGCCCTCTCTTTTCTCAGTTCTTCCTCCCTCTGCTTAACCATCCTAATTTCTTCATCCACCAGTGATATTGTGCTTCTTGAACGCAGCTTGAAAAAGGGGTTGCTCAGGAACATTTTTTCCTGGGGCTGCTCACAAGCTTTGTTGAGAGAGAAGTCTGAGGCACTGCGAATAATCAGATTGGATGTCTCTAGAATAATGACGTTGGAACTGTTGTCTTCAGAGTGCCACTCGCTGCCATGTGCTGCCACGTTCTCGTCGCCATGCCTGGGGCTGGAGTTGAAATCATTGCTAGGGTCGAGAATGATAACGTTGTTCGCTGACACTTCATGTTTCAGTGGTTCCTTAGTAGGTGAGGAGGTGATGATAAATGATGGTGTGAGGGGTGTACTTATGGATCTGGGGATACTTCGTGATGGAGCGCAATCAGTTGATATGCCCATCCTGGAGAGACCCCTCTCTCTCCTAAAGTTTTCTTCCCTTTCCATTGATATGCGAATCTCCCTTTCAACTGGTGTTTCCGGGTCATCGTAAGGGGACCTGTAACTGGAGTCATCCAGGCCAGAATCCTCTGAGCAAGGGCTGAATTGGGTGTGAGGATAATCCCCAACCAGATTTAAGTTTTCCAGTTCATGTGCTTTCTTCTGGGTTCTTTCAATGTTCCGAACTGGTGTGTACATGAAACTGTGGCTGCCATGGAAGCTGGGATGCTTGGTTGTAGGTAAGACAATCTTGTTCATGGTTTGCTCCTCCATTTCCTTCCACTGTTTACGAGCCAGCTGGAAGTCCACATGCTCCGTGCTAACATTCTCGCTCTTGGTTTCTTGTATCACACAGAAATCTTTAGGTATCTTCTTGTTTGGATCTGCATTAATGTGCTCTTGGTGGTTGGTGTGGTTATGATTTGTATCTCTGCCATTTTCACCCTCATCTTCAGAGATTTTTGACAAAGCTTGAAGACCTAAAGGGTTATATTTAACCTCCTGTGGAGGGGTGGGAGAGGAAATTGTATCTTCGGGCTGTTCCAGAACTTCTTCCGCTTGTGGAATCTCAAAGTGGACCTCTTCAAAGTCTGTCTCAACTTTTTGCACAAAGAGCTCCTGGGCACTCAGCTGAAGACTGTCCAAATATGAGTCATCATCTTCTTTATTTATAGAAGACGAGAATATTGTTCGCCATTTTTCGTCTGTCTCACTGTCTGAGGAAGCGGCTGCAATTTCAACTCTCAGACATTCATCCATTTCGTCAGGGTCAAGGTCATGGCAGGACTCATTGGACACATCTGACATTGCCTCTTCTCTAATGCGCTGCTCTAATATCGACTCATTTGTAATGGGTGGTTCAAATAGGATGTCATGGGCCTCTGGGTCTTCCTCTGTGTCTCTTGCCAGATTTTGATAGCCATCATATTCAGGATTCAGCTCATTATCCTCAGGCTCTGCCTCTGCCTCAGTGTATAACTCTAGCTCAGGATTTTGCTCTGGCTCAGAGTACTGGTCTGGTTCAGGGTAGTGTTCTGGTTCAGGGTATTGTTCTGGTTCAGGGTATTGTTCTGGCTCTGGGTAGTCCTCCAGCTCAAGTTCTTCCTCTGGCTCAGGGTATTGATCTGGCTCAGGGTATTGATCTGGTTCAGGATCTTGTTCTGGCTCTGGGTACTTCTCTGATTCAGGCTCTGGCTCTGGCTCTGGCTCAGGATACTGCTCTGGCTCAGGATACTGCTCTGGCTCAGGGACTTGTTCTTGCTCAGGAAGTTGTTCTGGCGTGTCCTGCCTCTTACGATGCGCCTCATTCTCACAAACACTATCAGCACTGGATAGTGTGTCGGACACCGATGAGGTGATCGACTCATTCCTATTGAGGTCTTCATGTCCTGGTTCCAATATCAATGCCTCCTTTTGATCCTGACAAGGCATTTCAGGGCAAACACTGGTTGTAGAGCAGTTGGGTTTGTCAATCTCAATTTTGTCAGTTGGCAGGTCAGTTAATAATTTGTCAAGTGTCATGTTTTCTCTTGGGGAATCTGATGTGTCTGTCTCTATACAAACTTGCTCATCATCTGCACTGAAATCTTTTCCCTGCTCAGGTGAATCAGACACAGCAACCTCCACTTCACAGTCCATCCGCAGCTCTGATTGTTCAGTGGTTTCCATGGTGATAAAGAACAAGTTGTGATTCTCAGTTGTGCTGCAACCTTCGCTCAGTTCTTTTCCATTTGCCTCTCCATCCACCAAGGTAGCTTTCTGAAAAGAGAGAATAAATAAAGAAGACTTTCATTTTCTGGGAGGATTACTTTGCATGTTTACTAAATGCATAAGTAAGGGGCACTTCTCTGCATATACATCAATAGCACCATCCTTACACCCTTTTGTGCATTGTCCTTAAGTGTCTTCCTCCAGGGTCTCCCTGTATTGGAAATGTCTTTAATTCCTCAAATGACAAGTCCAGTGACAAGCAGGGCTATTATTTGTTCAATATTGTACTTTATATGTAACACAGGACAACAGAGGAATCAGTCCATTATAGCTTGATCATATTTGGATGTATTATGAAATAAAAACAGCATACAAATAAGACCCTGAATTATCAGCTTGAGGATTTTATCAGTTGCAATATTTTTTGTCAATATAGAAGTCATTACTATGATCATCATTGTGTTTTGTCACTCCAGACCGACTCAATAACACTTCAGAATGTTATTGTGAATGTAATCACACACCAGTGTGGCTTTGGCAAATCCTCTTGAAGTCCTGAAGTACAATAAGCACGCTGAAGTTGTCCATCAACACTTAAATGTTTTGTGCCAGGCGGAGAAACACTTTCAGATGTATCAGATGTGTAGTGAGATGGGGGTCATGATGATGAGGATGAGGATGGTGGTGGAGTATGTGTGTGGGGGGTTATGATCAGCGCTGAGTGAATGTTTCCCTAAGTGGGTTATTCACAGAAAAAGAGGAAGCACATCAAAAGCTGCTGAATTAGATGGCATTATATCTGTCCTTATGTAAGTCTGTGGGGCTGGGTGTGCCTCCCACACACTGCCAGTGTGTCCCTGCAAGATGATTAGCCGAGCCCCACAGTCCCTTTGTTCACACATGCACACACATACTCAGACATTTCAATTTATATTACTTGTCACTACGAAAATCATCACTGACTGTATTCATTTCTTGACTTTTACAGTAAGATACACTTTCTAAATATCACTAACTCAGCTCTGTTTAAGACTTTTCTTATTCCATAATGACCTCTCAAGGAGGTACAATGAGTGCCACAAAGTATCTTGGGGTAGTCAAACACATAAATTCCTAGGCAGTGGACGTTGTTCTTTTATGTGCAGCTGCTGATGCAACCTGTGTGCGCTGTGCATAAAAGATTCAGATTAAAAAGACCAGTGAATCTCCTCTGTCATCAGAACATACTGTGATCAAGTTAGTTGGTAGTTTAATTGCATCAGAATTCTAATTTGAAATACTTTTCTTTACTTTACTTGTTCTTGTTAAATATTACAAAACACATTGATATATCCATTCTCATGATGTGCATTATGAAGCATGTAAATTGTATGGCAGACTTGACTGGTGGATGAACTAGACAGATAACTCTTGTTTGATCAACACCAACAATTTGGTATTGGTATTGGTTGCCTGTGTTATTTCTCCTCACTATGGGAGAATCTGGTTGAATCCACCCCAACCCTGTAGTGTGATGTCATATGCTTCTGCTGCCAAGTGTCAAGCCAGCAGCTCACCAGGGCCTGTGGGCTCTTTTCACTCCAAAGCTCTAAGTATTTAACAGGATATCCACGGCTGCTGACTCCAAACATCAAATACTGTCACTGCAGGTCCACTTTCCACCAAGTATCTAATCCTTTTGCCTTCCTCCACATCTCTCTTTTGAACAGTCACAGTAAGCACATTCCTTTCATCATCACAAACAGCAGACCATTCAAATTAGGTCCAGTAAGCTGTTTTGTTATATTAAGTTTAGATTTGATATGAGTCTATCATTGTCCTTTGCTTCAAAACAATGCGAGCATGGCGATAGAGAAACATGTCTATTTGTCTGTATCAGTCCCACCTGAGAGTCCCACAGAGTGATCTTCAGTGTTTGACAAATACACGTTTCAAAATCAGGGCAGAGAAATGCAACTATCCATATATCAAAGACACAAAACGTTGGGTTACTTAACGTTACTTAACCTGGTTCTTTGATAACAGAGTGAGGTGTTTCACTATGGGAATCGCTTCTGGCGAGACCATTACGGAAGCTCCAATGACACAACGTCTGTCTCCGACAGACAGGTCGACGTGTAGGGAAGGCCCCGCCCCCTCTATATACCACGGTCGACCGCCCCGTCCAGGCCATTCTTATCGGTTTCTTCCCTCATACATGCAAGGAGGGAATTGTTGGTGAAACACCTCACTCTGTTATCAAAGAACCAGGGATTACGTTAAGTAACCCAACGTTCTTTTTCTAACTTCGCTCGGTGTTTCACTATGGGAGATATAGACCACTCCTGGAATGCATAATCTCCCGAAGTCATCTGGCTCCTGACTGGGATGACATCAACCAGTTTCTGAAGCACCAGACTCGAGCACTGCGTGAGCTAGGGATGGACCTGAGACATCCAGCCTATAGAATCTCACGAAAGTGTGCGGAGAAGCCCAACTCGCCGCCGCACAAATGTCCTCCACCCTAACTCCTTTAAACAGAGCCCATGACGTAGCCATGCTCCTGGTGGAGTGAGCTTTCAAACCTGCAGGGGGCTGCTGGCCCCTGCACCTGTAAGCTAGCCCTATAGCATCCACAATCCAATGTGACAGTCTCTGTTGGGATAGTGGCTTCCCCTTGTGGGGCGTGGCCCAAGACACAAACAGCTGATCGGTTCCCCGGAAGCTGGCTGTCCTGTTCACATACACACGTAATGCACGCACAGGGCACAGAGTGTTCAGTCTGCTCTCCTCCGCTGACCCAAACGGCGGAGGATGAAAAGCCTTCAATTCCACTGTGGGGCATCTGTAAGCAGATTCCACCACTTTAGGTATGAACGCCGGATTCGGCCGTAAACACACCTTAGACAAGCCCGGCGCAAACTGCAAGCAAGCCGGGCGGGTTGACAGCGCATGTAAATCACTCACTCGCTTCGCAGTAGTCAAAGCGAGGAGGAGAGCGGTCTTAAGTGACAAAAACTTCAGACCCACCACCTCCAAAGGTTCAAATGGGTGTTGTGAAAGAGCGTCTAACACAATCGCCAAGTCCCATAATGGCACCATAGGCCTGGAAACTGGCAGTTTCCGGCGCACTCCGTTCATAAAGCGGCATACCAACGGATGCTGGCCCACCGGCTTATCCCCCAAGCCTATGTGGCATGCTGAAATAGCGGCCAGATACACCTTGATAGTGGAAAAGGCTTTACCCTTTTCCAGCAGGTCTTGGAGAAAACAGAGAATGTCTTTCACTGAGCACTGAAATGAGACAATACGTCTGGCCTCACACCACTCCTCAAACACTCGCCACTTACAACTGTATAATGAGCGAGTGGATGAAGCCCTCGCACACTGAATAGTGTCGATCACGTTCCGAGGCAATCCAGCAGTGCCCAAATTTAACCTCTCACGGGCCAGGCCCAGAGAGCCACCTGCTCTGGATGGGGATGGTAAATCTCCCCCCCTGCCTGAGACAAGAGGTCCCTGCGCAGCGGCAGGGGCCAAGGTTGGCCTGATAGTACTTGAACTATCTCCGCTATCCAGTGTTTGGACGGCCACCGTGGGGCTATCAAAATCAGCGACAGGCCCTGAGCTCTCACTCTGGTCAGTGTGGGGGAGATCAGACTGAGAGGAGGAAATGCGTACAGCAAGACGTTTGGCCACGGGTGCGCCAGCGCATCCACACCTAACGGCGCATCCTCCTCCGTTAATGAGAAATACAGCTGACAATGCGCGTTTTCTCGCGAGGCGAACAGATCTACGGCAGCCCGGCCGTACCTCTGCCACAGCTGGCTCACCACCTGGGGATGGAGTTTCCATTCCCCGAACAGAGGGTTTCCTCTTGACATGAGATCTGCGCCCCTGTTCAGCACTCCCGCTACGTGCGTCGCCCGCAGCGACCCGAGCCGAGAGACGCTCCACAGAATTATTTTCTGTGCCAGTTTGTGAAGCCGTGAAGAGCGCGTGCCTCCCTGACGGTTCACGTATGCCACCACCGTGGAGTTGTCGGATTTCACCAGCACATGCTGCCCTCTCAGGTGAGGGAGAAAATGTTTCAAGGCCAGAAACACTGCCATCAACTCGAGATAGTTTATATGCGCCTGAGCCAGCTCCGCTGACCAGGTGCCATTCACTGCTCTGCCCTTGAATGTCGCTCCCCAACCTGTCATGGACGCGTCCGTTGTTATGACAACCCTTGACGCCACCGTCCCCAGGCTGACACCCTGAGAGAAAATCGCCGGATTTCTCCACTGGTGGAGAGCTGCCGTGCACTCTGGCGAAACTGTCACCGAGCGAGAGAGGTGACGGCGGGGACACAGTCTTAACGATGCCACCCATCTCTGCACATCCCTCATCAGCAGGAGGCCCAGCCTCACTACTGAAATGACAGAAGCCATTAGCCCCAGCAGCCGTAGACACAGTCTGAACTGCACTGCTGTCCCCGGTTGAAACCGGGCCAGACACTGATTGAACGACTGTAGCCTCTCCTCCGATAGCGTGGCACGATATCTGAGGGAGTCTATACTGACACCCAGATAGGAGATGCATTGTGCGGGAAGCACTCGGCTTTTGGTCCAGTTTATTCTGAAACCCAGGCCGCTGAGGTGAGACGTCACAGTCTCCACATCCCTGAGTGCCTGCTCCCGTGAATGAGAGCATATCAGATAATCGTCTATGTACGAAAATATCCTGATACCTCTGCTCCTTAACGGAGACAGTGCTGCTTCCACACATTTGCTGAAAACCCGTGGAGCCAGCGAGAGACCAAACGGGAGCACTCGGTATTCGTAGGCTATGCCCCGGTGAGCAAACCTGAGGAATTTCCTGTGTGCAGGGAAAATCTCGATGTGAAAATATGCATCTGCCAGATCGATAGTGGCAAACCAGTCGCCGGGACGGATAGACTGACACAACACTTTTATTGTTAACATTCTGAACGTGTATTTTCTCAGATGACTGTTTAACACACGCAGATCCAGAATGGGACGCAGTGCTCCCCCTTTCTTTGGGATGAGGAAGTAACGGGAGTAAAACCCCTGCTGACTCTCCTCGACCGGGACCACTCTGATTGCTCTTTTGATTAAAAGAGAATCGATTTCGTCCTGTAACACCCGTGCAGCTTCCCCCTCTGCTACTGACATCAAAACACCGTTGAATCTCGGTGGTTTTGTAGCAAACTGAAGCCTGTATCCCCGGGAAACAGACAACATGACCCATGTGTTTACTGCGCATGCGCGCCATTTCTCCACCTGAACCGCCAGAGGCCCTCTCTCCAGAGGGGCGATGGCGCCCACCGGTGGCCGGGAGGAGGTATGAACCTCCCTCCCTGGGCTGCACGGTGTTTGATTCAGTATTTTTTGTGTGAGACACACCGCCCTCGGCTCTTGGCCTGGCTGCGGGGCTGTCACTTTTATTTCTTTGAACATGGGAACATGAAAATGAGTGTTTGGTGACACCCAGGGGGACAGCTCTTGGCTGTAGTGAACAACAGGTGCTTGGTGACACTTGTTCGAACATGACAGTCTCTCTCCCCCGCCTTTCTGAACTAGCGGGGAGGGACCGTGGCTGCTGGCTCCAGAAACCCAAACCGGAGCCGCTGCTCTGAACTCCTCTCTTCTCCTCTTTGCCGGAGGAGGAACAGGAGATGAGGGGCATGGTGCGTCAGGCAGACCGCTTCTTCCCCTCCCTCTGGGGTTGGGCAGAGTTGCGTTTCGCCGCCGCCACTGCGGCGAAAGAGTGCTTGCCCCAGGGCTTGTTATTGCCCGCTCTCGGCTGCTGGTCGCCGCGACCGGCACCCGGTCTGTGACTCGGTCTCGCGTCCCCCTGTCTTCCTCTCGCTGCTGCGGCCGCAGCAGCGAATCCGGTGCGAGGTGGGGGCCGCGGGATCTGCTTTCGAGGCAAACACAGCTCGAATGCCTCACCCTCCTGCTTTCTCTGTGTGCTGGTTTCACGCATTCTCTCCAGAGCTGGGCCGAAGAGACCCTTGGTGGGGTCGTACGCGGCGTCCATGACCTCCGCTTTTTGAGTGTCACCCAGCCCTGACAGGGAGAGCCACAGAGCTCTTTCTCCCGCGACTGCCAGGCCCATGACGCGCCCGCAGCCCTGCACAGCTCCGCGTGAGGAGCGCAGGAGGAGGTCGTTCACCACACAGATCTCGTCCCACAGCGTCGGGTTCGGGACCCCCGAATCCAACTGGCGGCCCATCTCCTCCAAAATCTCCGCTTGATAAGCCGACAACAGCGTGACGGCGTTTAGCGAGCAGACCGACTGCGCAGCATATTTGTACATACGCTGATACACACCTGCTGCTGTACGCTCCGTTTTACCGGGCAGGGAGATGCGCGAAGACGCTGAGATGGATCGGCGGCTCGGATGGAGGTGGTAGGCCAGTGAAGGCTCCACAGCCGGGGGTTCGGCCAGCCCCAGCTCCGCCATGCCATGCACTTCTAGCTTGGAGTAGCCCTGTGTGGTTACCTTGCTCTTGAACGGGCTCGACCAAAACCGACTCATCTCGGTCATGCAGGCCGGGACCGCTGGGAGCAGCTGCTTGGCCGGAGGGCGGGTCGGAGGGAGCCTCTTACCATCGTAGAGGTCCCTTGTCGCCCCCTCCATGTCCTGAGCCGCCGGCCAGGGAATATTCAGTTTAGCCGCGGCTCGTTTGCAAACCTCGTACAGGTTGTTATCCACTGGAGCGGCTGCTTCGGTTGAGCTAGGAGGTCTGGATTGCGTGGGGAAGGTAGAGTCCTCCTCTCCTTCCTCCATGTCATCCAATTCGAGGATGTCAGAACCGGTCTCACCGTCTGCATCGTCGTCTCCCTCCCGCCTGAAGACATCTTCAAACAGCGGGGGTATGGGCTCAACCTCCTCCATCACGTCCGCCCAGTCCCTCGGGACTCGCGGCTGATGGGCAGTGTGGATCTCCTGAGCGGTATCTGAAGCGGCGAGGGACGGGTCCCTGCCGTCAGTACCTGTCACAGCCACTCTCAGTCTCCTCTCCAGGACCTTCATCGGCATGGTGCAGCAATGTGCGCAAACCTGCGGGTCCGCTAGCGCCGCCTGAGCGTGCTTAGCTCCCATGCACACGATACACATAGGGTGGGGGTCTCTGCCCGAAATCGTTGCTCCACATGACGTTGGGCAACGGCGGGAAGAGCCCTTCCCCTCCGTCTGCCCGGCTCCTATGACGGGGGCTGCGGGGACAGACATGCCAGTCTGGGGAGAAATGTGGTACTAGGGGTGAACCTAGTTTAAAATTTTTATTGGGGTATATAGTTGGTGTGAGCCTAACTATAACCTGTCGTGTGGAGAATAGTTCGCCGTTACGCGTTAACTATGCTCCAAATGACGGTGGCACACAAGCTAATGTGAGCACCTAGCCCGAGCTCGAGTGAACGTAGCCCGAAGCTGGCAGGGCACCCGGTGGTTGAGCCTGGTGACCCGTCGGGAAGCTCGCCACAACGCGGTCGCAATCCCACTGAAATAACCGTCAGCACAGTCCAGAGTCTGTTGGTGCCGCGCTAGGCAACGTTTCCCTTAACGGGACGTTTGATAGCAGTTAAGCTAGCAACCAACCTGACAACCGGATGAACTGAGGGAGCTCTCGTAATTCCGCTGAGGAAGAAAGCGAGAATGGCCCGGACAGGGCGGTCGACCGTGGTATATAGAGGGGGCGGGGCCTTCCCTACACGTCGACCTGTCTGTCGGAGACAGACGTTGTGTCATTGGAGCTTCCGTAATGGTCTCGCCAGAAGCGATTCCCATAGTGAAACACCGAGCGAAGTTAGAAAAAGAACTCCCTTTCTTTATCGTCTTTCATCTCTGTAGAAAAGATGCAGCAGGGAAGCATTACTCTACGAGAGGACAGATTGCTCCCAGGATGATTCTGTAAGACAGAAATATTATATGATGAACAAAATATAGAATTTGCCTTTGGTCTTAATTTTTCGGTGATTAGACACTAATGAAAGGAGCTATGAATATTATATTCCATTCCTGCCTTATTTTGTAAAGAGTGTTGCTGTTGTACAGAAAGGCAGATGTGACTTGGAAATTTTGAAAAGATGTCCTGCTACCTCAGGATCACAATTGCCTTTTCTCCTCATGTATTCAAAAATATATTTTGGTTGATGAATGAAAATCTTGTAAACGTAGTCAACTTTCGTCTCAGGTTTAAACAGGTCCACCTCTTTTTATCCATGACTGACGCACTCCCTTTTTTTCTATTTCAATAACACGCACACAAACAAACACACAAACAATCACACACACATACGCCTACAAGGACACGTGCATGTGACACACTGTGCCATGGTAACCATCAACAGGCCTGACACTTAGTGCACTGCTCAGCTGTCGCCTCCTCCACCTCCCCCTCACCACCTCATCAGCAGACTGTTGAATGTGATGGGGAGCAGTGCTGTGTTCATGACGCGTGGGAAAAATGGTAAATACAAACTCTACTAAAAAAAGTTCACCATGGAAAAATCAGAAGAATCTTGGTCAACACACTGGAAAAACACATTTTCACTTTACAAGCAGACATGACATGTTTGTGAAAATGAAAGATCACATCCTTGAAGACAGCCAACTCCCACATCTGCTTTTGGTGTTGCCATACAATATTTCTCCACAAAGGCTGTTTATGTTGCCGCTGTGGCATTTACCTTTTAGTCTGATGTATGTTATTGATGCAGAGAAACTGAAAGCCTAGCTCTGTCCCAAAAGAAAAACTATGGCTTCCATCAACTCTAAGCTATATGCTTTATACAGACTCACTTTAGTTAGCTAGCAAGCTAATCATCAAAATACACAGACAAATGTCGGGACAGTGTGCAGACCTGGTAACCTTTCCTTAGTGAGCCACAGAGAAACTGGAACCTGTGGACTAACTCAGAAAACTTCATTCAAAACATCGTTACTCATTGACTGATGAATGCAGCCCTACAACACAACCCCACTCTATGTCATGTGTTTCACTTCATCTGCCTAAGCCAGGGATGGCTTTTTTTTTTTTTTTTTAATGATCTGATATTGTGTCCTTTTAGTTGCCTTTGGCAAACATCATTACCCATAAACCCAAGACCATTGCAGCTTAAATGTCAGCAGCTGAACAGACCATGTTAAAGCCATGATGGGTTCAAATTGAAATATCAACTCAGAATATTGATCCTAAACTAGATGAACTGAGATTGTACTGTGTTATAACTACTGGAACAGGGGTCAGTGACATCAGGACTTTTTACTACTGCATACTGCAAGGCTAGCAGTTTTCTGCAAGACATCTTGCACATGAAGGTCGTCTGGATATTTGAACGTTTGATTCTAATTTATTAGAAGAATCTTTTAATAATCTGCCAGTGCAGTGAGTGTGATCACTCTCAAGCTCTAAAAATACCACAGTAAGACTTAACTTTGTCTGTGACATGACATTATTTGCTGTAAAATACAAATTAAAATCCATATGTACCAAGCAATAATAAGTCTACAAACATTCTCAACCATTGGACAGTTTCAGATCAGTAATCACTAGTTAATTCTGTTTAGGTGTTTATAGGTTCCTTTCATAAGACTGAGAGCAGCAACACCAATCTGAATATTATGAATATTATTATCATTGATTTACATCTGCACCTTGCTTTGAATGCTGTTGATGGCTGATGGACAGAGACATTTTTTTTTACACAAACTGCAGATACAATTTGACAGTCAGCACAGTTTTTTTTCCTACATTTCGAGTTTGAAATGCTAATCTCATCCTAAACACAAGCAACATCTTTTTCTTGCTCTCTGCTTGTTGTGCAAGCTTGTATGCCTCCAGAACATGATACCCAAATTCCATCAATAATTAATAGTGAAAAACTTAGCCTACTCTGGTATATTTCTTCTGAATCCACACAGCTTCTTACTGACTGGCTGAGAGTTTTCCTCCTTTCCAGACAGTCCTGACATCTCTTTGTGAAGCACTGCAGTGTTGAGTCATGGCCTAGTTTGATTGTAATATTCAGTCATTAGAGAGAGCGGTACATCGGTCTGAGTGAATGTCCATGTGTGGTCTTGATTATTAGTTTCAGTACTAACCAAGCTTTTTATCATCATTCTCTCATTTAGTGTCAGCTTTCATTCGACAGCCTCTCTCCACAGAAGATTTATGCATTCCATGTATTAGTATTCTGACAACACATGGCAAGCTAGCATTAAAGATATCTTTTTCCTGTCTGTCATCCTTGTTGTCCAAAAAACTATTAAAAACACATGAATGAGCAACACTGTTGCATTTGGTGACATGATCCTTCATTACCATGAACACACACTGTAGGTTATTTTGACTTAATCCCACACACACTGTCCTGCTGCCAGAAAAACTCACTAGAACACCAAATTTGGATTAATCCACCGCTGAAAATAGTCCCTGACAAATGCCGTATTATCTCCTGTTTGAGTAACATTTGTTAAAAACTACAGTGACCTGCTGTTTCACAAGATTATTTTAAAAAAAGAAATATTTGTGAGCTGTTTCCAAAAACGTACATCTTCATTGGCAACTAAAGGGTTAGGGATTGAGAGGTACATACAGGTAGGACAGTGTTTATACTGAGAGACAGATTGTTGGTTTTGGTCTTTTCATGGCACATTAAACCATCTTAAAATGATTAAATGTGTCTTTTTTTTTTCTCACAACATCAGGGATGCAAAAACAGCCAAACAAAGTCTAGATAGATGCCCAGAACAATAAAATGTACATTTGCTTTCTGTAATAAACAGTTTTTAAATGAAACATTTTAAAGGTGAGTCAGAGAAAATGTATCTTAGTTTTACATCTGAAGATGTAATTCCACTTTAACAAAAGCCAGATGAATCTTTCCATTGCTCCATATCTTATCTTATACATAAAGGGTATATTTGTGGGCAAGTTTTTCCTCACTGGAACCGAGGGTCTAAGGACAGAGGATGTCACTCCCTGTACAGATTGTAAAGCCCTCTGAGGCAAATGTACTTTGTGACTTTGGGCTGTACTAATAAAATTTGATTTGAAATTTGATTATACCTACCATCATGTAGATCATCCACACAGAAATCATATCCAGAGAACAGAATCCAAACAACGCACACACAGACAAGCAAACTACATTAACATGACTACAGTATACTGTCTATATGCTGATGCTTTGAAATGAATGAAACCAAACTCTGATGGCCTCATGTGTGAACAGACACACACACACACACACACACACACACACACACACATACAGTTTTGGCAGAATTGTCATTAAGATGAGACTGAGAATGGAGATGAGGCTCCCTGAGGCTGTTTCCTAATGACTGACATTGCATGTCAATCAAACATGCATGTCCCATCTATGGCAATGAGAGCTGTAACTACAGCTAAAAACAGATCATGAATAAAGAGCACTACTGTTCTGATACTCTTATGGCTGTGTTGAAAATCCACAAATCAACAGTAAGCTTGGAGAAGAACATTACATTTGAATCAGTGTCTTCTGCTGCTCATGTAGTTATGATTTCCATGTTTCCAGAGGCAGTCTGACATAATAATATAAGACAATCAAAAACAACATGTTATTTGTCATGGCTCCCTAAAACTGTTCCAAATGACCATGCATCTCTGTTGCTGTAGGTAGGAACAACTAGGTAGAGTTGTAGTAGGCAGAGAAGCAGAGAAAGAAAGTCCACCTTTACCCGTGCACAGACACTCCATCGATGTCAAATGAAGGTCTTTGAAGCTTTCTGCTGAATTTTTTGAGTTCTTCTGCACATTTTACATGAGTCTGCAACTCTGCTGACTTTTCTCAGAGTCACACCAAGGAATGTTAGAACAGCAAAACAGTCAACACAACGAAGGACCTGGGTTACAGAAGGTGTTCTCCAGTAAGCTGATTTCTGAAAGATCATGTCAAAAAGAAACTCATCACGTCAAAATCTGATCCCTGAACTGCTTCATGTATACATGGATTAAAGCAGGTTGATACAGACACACTCGTAATGATCTAACTTCTCCCAGCAGCCTGTGCAGACAGGGTCGTCACGTCAACAGAAGCTTGTTTTGGTGAGACAAACATGGTTACAAGAGGAAGATGTTGACTGTTTCTAGCAGATGCCAACATCAGTCACCAGTCTAAAAACACTGACATCCACTAATTAATTTGTGGTGCTAATACTGACATTACACCTCTTGCATCTTGTCTCCTGAAACACAACATTCATAAGTTCCACAGGCGTGGGGGAGGAGAATGTGGACACACGTTGTTTTTGTGTTTGAACAAACTGATTGTTTTGTGGTGAGAGTTATGAAAGCCAACAGTCTGCTGTCAAAGTCTTTGTTATCACAGCAGTGTGTTCACCAAGTGAAACTTATCATAATGTCTGTTCCTGTGAGGATGTCACTAAAATCAAGAAAGGCAAGAACCTTGTGAATTATCACTGCTGAGCGCACACTTTGTCACTCACTTTCTGGAAACAATGAATCTCCGAGCTTGGTGAGGAGCAGCCGAGACATTTAGCTCTTCCTTTGTGAGCTCGTGCCAGCATTATTGGGAAGTCTGACATCTGAATGAAATGAGGAGTGGTTGTTTTAAATCCTGGAGGAAAAGGGAAATGAAGTGCCTCTTGAATCAGTGCTATGGAAATTATGTAACAGCAGCGAAAGCTTGAAATGTGCAACATGTTGCATTCCACGTGGAAATGAAACCCACTGCACGTGGAAGTTTTTTCTCCAGAGATGTACAGACTGTTCAGTCTGTGACCATTGTTCACACACATTTAGACACTGGAACAACACTCTGCTCTGGTCTGAAGTCATTCTGTCAAGATTTACATGAGGCTACATACATAAATAACAAAGAATTCCTACTGGCTGATTTCTTCTAAATATATTATAATATTGAACATATATAATATATTTTAACCTGCCAGCTCTAAATGAAGAGGTGAGGGCTGTCAGGGTTTTCTTCATCTTCAGATCAGCAGAAAGCAAAAAGGAAAAATATTTTTTTCATAAATACAGATGCTTTGTGTGTATGTGTGTGTGAGTGTGTGTGTGTGTGTATGTGTGTGTGTGTGTGTGTGTGTGTGTGTGTGTGTGTGTGTGTCTGTGTCTTTGTCACAGCTCCACTCCGTGCTGACATGTGTAAGGGTTTTCATTTTCTGCCTTGAAAACACACACTGGCTCTCTACAATCAGAATTCACATGCAATCAGTGGTCTGTGCAAGACAGCTGCAGGCAAATCAAATAAAATAGCATCGTTTCATACTTTCGATAGTGACGAAAGCAACACAGAAATAGAAACATTCTAGGAAACTAGAAAACATTCAGTTACTTATTAAGAGATAAGGATGTATATGTCTATATTTTCCAGTCCATTGTTGTCCAAAAATCATTAAAAACACGTCAGTGAGTCACACTGGGTGACATGTCCCTTCATCACCACAAACACGCACACACACACCATCCTGCTGCCACAGATACTCAGGGGAGCGCTGAATGTGAATTAACCTGCCACTGAAAATACTCCCCAACAAACACACTCCCCCCCCCTGTGTGAGCGACGCTTGTTAAAATCTACAGTGATCAGCTGTTTTATGAAATTGCTGAGCTTTTTAAAAATGAAACTATATATCTGTGAGGAGTTATTAGAATTATACATGTCGGAGCTGAGAGCCACAGGCAGGAGAGGGAATTCAGAGATGGATCAGCACAACAATGTGCTGATTTGAGTCTTTTCATTGGATTTGTTGACAGATACAAAAATATAGACTGACAGTCTTTACACTTGACTGACATGTCCAACACTACATGGAGCCTGACCAGGAGAGGCTTACAAGACACCAAACAGCAGCATTCAAGATGATTATCCAACAGATGATGATGATGATGACGAAGTAGTTTAACAAATGTCTTAATAATCAAGTACACCACGCTGAGTGACTCTCACAAATCCAACATCAGTACATTCAGACAATCAGGGTTTAACTTCTCTCTGTCTTCAAATATTTGAAGCCATCACTGCACATCATCAGCGTAAACATCACAAATGCTGCTGTTCAGAAACACCTTTGTATCTGGCAACCTTGATTGCTGAATGTACTGAAAACACATGCAAAAGATGACAAACATCTTTCTCAGAGGCACATATGTTCAGATAAATCCAACCAAGACTGTCTGCATGGCTCCACACCAAAACAAAATGTTTAGACTCAGGGCAGTCAGCCCCGTAAAGGGATTCATTAATCAGCTAATATCAGCTAATTAAGTCAATGTTTCAATATGTCTCATCAAAAACATCAACGTTTATCCAGTCCATACGAGGACAGTTTAACCTCACCGCTTTTTCACACCCTCTAAGCCCACACACACACATATGCACACACACATACTGACTACTGCAGCTAGTCGATACCGAGCATATTATCAGACCAATAACTGCTCTGCTGGGAGGCTTGCAGCATCTCTGCGTCCACATCAACACCAAACACATGACGTGATTTCAAATTCAGCAGCCGCAGCACATGACGCAGGGTCGACGTACACTCTGGAGAAATGCAAAATCTTTGTAAACTTTTGGATCTTGTGTGTGTGTGTGTGTGTGTGTGTGTGTGTGTGTGTGTGTGTGTGTGTGTGTGTGTGTGTGTGTGTGTGTGTTCAGCAGCCGCAGCACATGACGCAGGGTCGACGTACACTCTGGAGAAATGCAAAATCTTTGTAAACTTTTGGATCTTGTGTGTGTGTGTGTGTGTGTGTGTGTGTGTTAATGGACCTACCTGAAACAGTGTGGCGGGCTAATGCAGTGGGTTCTGCTCTGTTTCTGAGTGCAGCCTCACAGAGGCAGCTCTGCCGGCTGCTGATGCCTCTGATTGGGTGGCTCGTGGAAGAGGGGTGTACCACAGACAGCCAATACTTGAGCTTTCTGTGATGAGCACACACTCAGGCATAGAGCAGCTCATCCACTGCTCATACATACAGGCGTTCCACCCCACACAGAGACTGATTTATACCACCTGCTTACTTCTCTCTGCTTACAGGAGAACTGACAGTCCATTTCTTTGAACCTACTTTTATAAATTCATTTGAAAAATTATTCTGTGTTTCTGCTTTCATGAAAGAATCTGTATAAAAACACCTGTTCATTCATTTAATTCATTCAAAAAATGTTTTTTAAGTTCCGCTCATGTTTCACCCTGTCAGATTTTTGCAAACACACATGTATTTACACTGAGTTCTCTTTACATAGCTCTCGGTCTGTTAACGACATGCAGCTCAGTTACACCTCATCACATGATGACCTAAAACAACACTGATGACAGTTTTGATGGTGGTTGAGTTTGAGTGAGAAAACAAATAATTAATAAAAGGTGGTCATTGAATGCATTTCGAATGATTTGTTGACGTTTAATTGCTTTAAATCATTAGACCTCTTAAAACTTAAATCTGCACAGTGTTTTTGTCCACTTGAGGGCAGTATTAACAAGTTAGAAACCCCAGATTGACGTATCGTTGCCTTTTAAGTTGATAGTGACCCTTTGAGTAAACATTTATACGGGGCACGGATATGACGTGTTTCAGGTGTGTCTTAGCTGCAGGGAGCTGACTGGGACCATTCTAGACCAGCGTCTCTCTGCTCTGCTCCACCAAGAACATGTGAGTGTTCTATTTTTGACAGACGTCATGCTTAGAGAATCCAATCCATTTTCAAAATGAAACATTGTGCAGACTCTTGATCTTTAAAGAATTTTACTATGTAACCTATTTACTTGAACCATGGAAAATGACCAAATCTGAAACACTCCTGAGGTTTGAAGCTGTGTGGAAAACGGACCTAAGCAGTGTCACAGCTGTGACGTGACAAAGACGTGTTCAGTGGGGTCGAGGTATAACATTCTTTAGGTGAATGTTGATGAATGCAGGGCCGGTCTTAGCTATGGGCAATGTGGGCGGCCGCCCAGGGCGCAGTCTCCGTTGGGGGCGCGACCCGGGAGCGGGGTGTTGACAAGGCAGAGGGGGGCGGCGGACAGACTGATGGGGGCGCACGGCGCATCCTGGGGCGCACGAGAAAATGTTCGCCTCGGGGGTGGGGGGTTCGCCCAGGGCGCAAATGTGGCCAGGACCGGCGCTGGATGAATGTTATCGTTTTTCCCCTCTTTAGGGTCTGCTTTTGTTCTCTACCAACTCCTGAGGGAAATCTCTGTCTCTGGCGTTCACCAGCTCATCTCTACCATTGTCTGTGTGCTGTTTGCTGATGAACAGGTCATGCATAGTGGCATTTTAGAACTTTCCCTCTGGAAACAGCTTCCTGCAAACTCGTGAGAATGGTGAGATTAAGCAAATAAACACTGAATGTCAGATCCGGACAGCTGAACAATGAGCTGAAACTTGTTATACAGCTCCATTCAGCAGAGTGGATGAACTATGAAAAATAATTTTAAAAATCATGCATTTTAATTTCTAAAAGTATCATCAGCTAAATGCTTTAAAAGTATGGAAGTAAAGTACTGATTCTGCATTAAAAGTTCTGCTGTGACTGATCTACTATTTTATATGACAGAATGCGTCCATGAGGACTGCTCAGTGGAGCAGCAGAGGCTGAGTGGACTGGTTCTATTATAAATGAATGAGCAAAAAAAAAAAAAATAATAATAATAATAAAAAATCAATCTGAACCGTAAGCAGATTTTTGCAGAATGCCATTTCTAGTAAGTATAACAACACACTAAGTGATGGATTGCAACACACGCTCAAGAAGAAAATGTCAGTTGTTTGTTTATTTATTTAGCCATTTCTGTGTCCTCTTTTCTGGTTAATGCCACTGAGGCTATACTAAGGAAAGCAGTTGTGTATTCATTGTTGTATGTTATATGGATTTTTGGTGTGGATTAAAAGAGTATTGATTTGACAGAATGTTCTGAAAGGCAAAACAAAGCTGAACTTAAAGGTGCTATATGTATAATTTTTGACCAGAGCTCAATTCCTTCCTCTAACTGCATTGGTGACCAGGATCTTTCCATAATAAAAAAATTAACCAAACTTTAACCTCAGATGTTCTGATCAGGAAGTAAAAGTCTGTTAGAATTACCTGAATTCTCTATTGAGATCAACTTCAGATTTGTGGCCACCTAGTGAAGGAATATGGCAGCCCTGTATGACCTGGCTTTGACTGAGACAGGAGCTACAGTGTTTGGACTGTTCACATCTATCTTGCTGGTTGGTGAGTCCTCGTGGAGTTTTGGCACCAAAGTGAGGCTGTGAAATTGGAACCAAATCAAACCAAAGCTTAGATGTTCAGATGAGGAAATAAAAGAAGGAAAAGTCAAAAGGAGGTTACGGTTAGACTTTCTACTGGATTTCAGGAAGGAAGTGCTAACTACATCCACAATGTGTTACTAACTCTAATTAATCCACGGTGAGAGTATGACTCATTGTATCAACCAGAGAAATGTTAGATTTCTCAGTTAACAATCTAAGTGCGTTCCTGTCAGAGGGAGACCGGTGGCGAATATATTCACACAGTGGTTAAGTAGACTCTTCCAGCAAATAAAGATGCACTGTGAATATTCCATTTTGGTGACAGTAATAACAATGGTTGGCCCTGAGTTTCTCACTTTTCAGGTTTGGGCTTACATAACAAATTGCTGTTATATAACTGTATCTTTTAAGCATGATGTCTAAGGTGCCACCTCATTTTTTTCACCCTCCTCCATGTTTTTCATAATGCCATGGAGCGATGAGAGGGAGAGAAAGCAACCAAGGACGAGTGTTTTCACATGAGGAACAGAACAACAACATGCAGTTCACTCGCCTGTCACTCCTTGAGTCCATACAGGCGATAGACAGAATAAATCCACTCTACAGGCTTTATGCAGAAGAGCTTAGACATACACATATACACAAATTCATTTATTTTATTTTATTTCACAATATTTAAAATGATTCTCAGACTTATATGGATTTTTCTCAATCCTGTAATTGGACTATCTTTGGTGGTGAATACAGGAAACATAGACCTACATTTAAATGACAATCTGCAGTTAGATGTATTAGCATGTATGAGCACACACACTAGACAGCCAGCTTACACAGCTACAGTGGAAGAATTTCAAACCATGTTGACTGCTCCACAATTAGCCATACTTTCTAATATGGTAAATGTATTTATAAAGCATTACATTTATTTGTGACTTTGGACACTATATGAACTATGTATATGTGAATACATTGCTCTCATATTTGTTACACCATGTGCATTAATATACAGACCAAAATTAAAAGAGTGTGTCCACATTCTTTTGGTCATACTGTTAGCTCAGTAACGAGGCAGAAAAATGATGCCAGAACGTGAAAAATCTTTTAGCTGATTTATCACCCTGCAGTTTATCTACCTGTCACACCAAAACCACTTTATGGACATTTACAATTTCTGACCTTAATGACTCACTAGAAAGTGTTTCATTAAAGGTTAGGGTTAGGCTGGGTTAGGTAAGGCATCAATAAAGGCTTAGCTGTCCTTCCTGATTAATTAAATGATGAGACAGAACAAGAGCCTTTATTTACCATAAATACATTATGTTTTAAATTTATAATTTTATATAATGTATTATGATGTCTATGATGGATATGTATGCACTGGTCAGGCTTTGACAATCTCAGTGCTCAAATGTATATAATGTGATGGTGTAATGAAATTAATTTGCCAGGAGGTGGCAATAAAGCTTTTTGAAGTGAACCTCGGCACAAGGACTGATTGGCAAAATGTCTGTGGCTTCTTCAGTCAGGAAAAAGCACAGGCATGTCAAGATAAGGCTTTTAGCAATAAAACGTTCAGACAGAAAAAGAACAAGAAATGTGTCTGGAATAAGGCTGACTGGCAGCAGGTTATGCAGTTACACACAAGAAATGTTCAAACCTATGAACCATGGAAATATATGATGAAAGACTAGAAAGAATCGCCTCATAAATCACCTAAAGTCAATTTGTACATTCCTTCTTCAGGGAATCAGTTTTCTCAGCAACAGGTCCTTATCTTCTTGTTGAACAGAGCTTCATCTTCTCCATATTGATGCTGCCTGTGTTTGCAGACTCATCCACCCCCTGTTCCTGCAGGTAGGGACTGTGCTTTGCAGGCTTGTGGATGAACGTTGGTTTGTGGAGCTCTAAATCATCCCACTTTGTGTCGGCTTCTTCAATAATGTCTCTGCAGCCTGTAACCTTGGCTATACCCACTTTGGGTTGGAAGACCTTGCTCCTGTATCCTTCAGGGTGGTATGAAAGACACTCCTCATCCATTTCATTTTTAATATCATCATTATCATCATCGCTGTTGTCTACGATCACCAGCTCAGCCTGGATGTCTGCTTCCTCCTCATCCTCAGCGTTTTCATAGCCCATGAAGATCATGGTGATGGGTTCTGATGTTAGCTCCTCTGGCAGGGTGTCGGTGAGGTTCAGAGAGGCGATGCTCTCTGCACAGAAAGGTGAGTATCTGTTAGAATCACCTGAACTCCACATAAAAGCATCAGGATCAACTTCAGACTTACGGCCAACTAGTGAAGGACTGTGGTTATTTGCAGCCCTGTAGACTGGCTGTATGGGTGCTGGCATTCCTGCAGACCTGGCTTTGACTGAGAAAAGAGCTCGAGGGTTTGGACTGTTCACATCCATCTTGCAGTCGGCGAGTTCTTGTTCTTTGTGGTGTGTTTTGGCATTGTTTGATTGGCCTGGAATGTGGAAGTTGTGCAGCTTGGTTTCTTCTCCAGGTCCTTGGACTCCATATATGGAATCTTGTTGAAAGAGGCTGGGGCTGGGAGTTTTGCTTTGTGTTTTCCATCCCTCCATGTCTTGAGTTATCTGGTTTTCTTTTCTGTAGATTTGAGCGGCGTTTCTAAATGAGGTCGTGCCCTGGAAGGGGCTGGGGCTCGGTGTTGGGGTTTGCCGTGGGGTTTTGTTTGGTATCCTTGGTGTTGCAGGCCTGCTGTTCCCTGTGTAGGGTACAGAATAGACAGGCTGATGGTACTGCACCTCAGTGGGTACGTTTTTATCTGTGGCCTGATGCAGGAGCTCTTCTACTTCTGAGGGTGTCATCTCACCAACCACCCCATTGAGCATTTTACCTCCATCTGGGTGTATTGCATATACAGACTTGCGCCCATCATCGTACACCTTCAGCCCCCTGTCCTGGATGACTTCTGGGGTGATGGTTGCTGTAGAGACCACCTGACTTTTGCCTGTTCTCTTATCATGTTCCACACTAATCTCCATCGCAAACGTTGCTGGAATGAAGAAAAGACTTAAATGAAGGTCTTTGTACAGACTAGGAAATGGTTCAACGTGGTTAGTTTGTATCACATTTCTTCATATTAGATTCATTTTTAAAAAGGTAAAAAAAAAAAGTTTTTGCTTCGTAAAAACTGGCCTGTACAGTATCATGAAGGCAATAGTGTAGAATTACATCTAAGCCATTCTAAGGTACACTTTGGCCTGAATGAAGAAGTGAATTTGGAACCTTTTCAATCTCTCCACTGTGCTCCATTCTTTTTTCCTTCTGATTAAAAGCTAGCTTTCTCTGATTTATGACTTCATCATAGTTCCAAAATGGTAAGCAAGGGAATGCTCTGCTCCCCCCACCAGTGAAATCTAATTGCTTCGTAATTGGCATCCGGGTGAAATGTAAAATTACAGCTTTTAAAATAGCATAATAGAACCAGGAGGCACTTTAAGTCAGAGCAGCTAGTTTAAAGCAGACAGCTTTGCTTCAGGAGCACAAAATGGATGTCTGCATTAGCATGGAGCTGAGAGGGAGCTGTGAAATTGCTGGTGAGCATCCCAAATTGTTCCACGGTATGAATTATACTTCTTTTCTTGTTCACTAACCCTTTTCATGTTTTTAACAGATTGTCTTGACAGTTGTCTGAACAAACAGCAAAGCAGAAACTGTTAATTTATCATATGCAATAATAATATGATGTACCTTTCTTTGGTTCTTCATGACCCAGCTCACAAACAGGAGGAGTTTTTGCAGATGTCAGTGGGATGAATGAAACAATATCTGGGAGGGGCGGGGCTACATGATGTGTCAGAACTGAGAAGAAAATACATCATTCACTATTTGAGGATCTTTTTATGAGTGTCAAACCTTTATTATGGTAAGAACATTTCACACTTATATTTTTATCAAAAGATAACAAACTATGCTTTTGTTGCATTTTTTGAAAGGATTCTTCAAGATTTTTGACAAGACAAAAGACAACTCAGTACAGTCTTTATGGTGTATCATAGTCAGTGGACTCAAACAGAGCTCTGTTAGTCACTGAACAGACCCAGATTTCTCACTTACTTGAGGTCAAGGGAAATATTCATGACATAATTAGAATGTAAAATTCAAACACATGTGATAGTATGACTTTTTTTAACACGCAAAGATAGCAAAGGCATGTGTCATATAACAGGTTTAATTAATGAATTATTAATGAATTATATATTATGGTTTAATGTCAAGTTGTCATAACAAAGACATCACAAATAATGTCAAACGGTTGGTATGGTTGTTACTGACATGGTGGGAATAGTTTGTTATGATTTGGTACTATATGAAAAAAACTGAATTGAATTGAAAAAAGTGTCTGCTATGATTTCACACTATATAAATGAAATTGAGTTTGCATTAAAAATAACATAACTGATGACATTCATAAATTCATGATAGGTGTCATGTCATGGTCTCATGTTAGTCTTATGCACAAAATATTGGTTTGAGTTTTTTCAAAACAAATATTTAAGTCTGTTAAATACATAAAAGCATCACTGTTATTTTAGGAAATAATAATAATTTCAAAAGTACATTGTTAATTGTTACATTAAATTATGATCTTGATAACAGGCCTAGAAAATTAGCTATGTTTAAATGCTAAGCAATGAAGTTTAGAAAGGTTAGTTGATTAAAAATTATGATTATTAAAATTATTTACATTTATGTTTGGTCTGTAACACACTGTATGTTAAATCAAGTGAGATTTTTTAATCTGTTAATACAGCCTGGTCTTATGAATTATATTAGATTCAGAAAAGTGAAGCAGTTACAGCAAAATGCTACAAAAGTGTTTACCTGCCTGGAACTCTGCATTTATCTCCTAGATGTGAAGACAAGGTGATGAAAACGGCAGGAAGTCAACATCACAGCAGATTCAGAATCAACACTCCATGACTATGTCACATTAAAGTCACACTTATTTCACTGTGTCCTTAAGTCTAAATACAGACAGCAACCAGAAAGCATGTTCATACATATAAGTCCAAAGCACACCCACCATGTGAGCAACCCATTTACCTGCCACCTTATTCACTCAAAGCAGCCTCTTGTGAACCAAAGCACACCCACACAGTCCTCACTGAATGCATCTTGTTAGAAACAGGCAGAGATTAGAGGAAGGGTGAGTAGAAAACAGTGATATTTGAAATTCCATGTAGTGGCCTGTATTCATAGAAAGCGCTCGAACATATTCACTTATTTCAAATTCTACCTCTTCATCTGAGTCAGAACGTTCTCTAACCTCCAAGAACATGCAGAGTTGTGGCCGTACACAAGGTGAGGTTATACAGCACACACATGGTGAGTTGAATATATTGCTACAGTGTACAATTACAATGAGAGTTTACTGTGAACAAATGCACATTAAGGGGTGACTTGAGAAATGAAGTCTCAATTCTCGTATTCTTCTATTCTTCCATACTTATACTGTGAGTACTGTCAAAACGCAATAAGTGCCAAGATGGACACTTAACCCTACACACCATTTCCTTTAATTATGAGCCAAATCAATTATCAGCCATTTATTTGCCCTTCAAATTCACAATATTTTCTCCTTCAGTGTTTGTGTGTGTGTGTGTCATCAAAATCATCTGTTAGGAGCAGTGTTTCTAATATCTGTCTGATCAGCAAATGTTTGTCAAAAGCAAAAGTATTATTAGAGCTCATGCTTCATTGCCTCGGGATCAAAAGTTGCATATTGACACAGAGTTAATCAGTAAGCAGCACACAGCGTCAGTGAAGAGTCAGTGCAGCAAATATTAAAAGGCAGACGGTTTATTTGAGCCTACCTTGATAATGTCCTCCGCCGTCCTCTCCACCTCTTTTAACCGCTTCAGAACTACTTCTTCATTGGCAGAGATGTTGAGCTCCTGTGTTTCCAAGGCCTCAATCTCCTTCTCTATTCTGTACAAGAGAGTAATGAACTGTGTTAATGATTGGAACAAGCACTTAGCTGAACAGCATCTTCAGCTAGGGGGTACTTAAGTTGCTTTTGATAAAGCAAATCAACACGTAGTATTCTGGGTATTATGGCTGTGTAGTATTTCTACTGCACGGTACAACTCAGCTTTTGGTGCCAGGTACTTTTCTCAGTTCCATTCTCCACTGCACATAGTACCCCCTCAACACTTCTCTCTTTCTGTGGTGAAGTCTCTCAAATCCTAAATTATGGAATTGATCAGCTGGTCCCTCAACGCTATTGATACTATTTTTTCATGAAGGAATGCTGGTCCAGGAGAACCAACATGACCTGGTGGGACTTTTGCTGCTGGCTACGCGATGGACTCTTGGAGTCTCTCGGCCCTGCAATGGGATTTCAAGTTGGGGGGCATGCAGGATTGGGTTTTAGACTAAAATGTCCGATTTCCGCACTGGACACTCCAAGGACACACAGCTGTGTAAACCACAGCTCACCATGAACAAAAGAACATCATATCAATTTGGCAAGGCTGACTCCACGTATTGTAATCACTCTGCCCTTTAGTCATACTGCCTGGGTTGTCACCCCCATCACATCTCTCTCCTGAAATGTGATCCAACAAAAAAGACACCTCATGTAAACCAATCCACTGCAGAATGTCCTATGTGTTTGTCATTGTTTTTGCCTGTAACTGCATTTTTTCTTAAGAAATGGCTGGCGCAAGCAAGATAGCTGGCAGCCTTAACACAATTTCCCTTCAAGGATTAATAAAGTATCTTTATTCTAATCTAATCTAATCTAATCTAATCTAATCTAATCTAATCTAATCTAAGAGTCTGTTAATATTCATAAGCATCTGTGATCTGACCATTTCAGACTGCCTTGGCTATTGTCAATCACAAAGAGTTCAGGGTTCTCTTCGAGCCAATCCTGTGTGATAAAGGGGATTTTGTCCACAGACTGTCTGTGTGACTGTGAGGCTGGTGTTTTTATTGTGTGTAACTGTTACACTGCCACCCTACACAACCCAACAAGTTCATCTTAAATTAATCATATTATCATATTACTATCTGCATGAGATATAGACTATTTTGGTATAACAGTATAACATGTGTGTAGCATTTACTAACCAAACTGCTGGAAAATTCATCATATTCAGCAAGTTCTGATGATTTTAACTTTGGTCACTCCTCCCAGCTTAGATTTTTACCAATGTAGTGGCTGTGTTGATGAAATGAAATTGAAATATGTATCATATTTTGCACCCATCTTTTGCTTGATTCAGATTTTAGTGTATCTTCATATTCTTCATAATGTTACTCAGGTTACTCCTATCAAAAAGCATTTTAGGGAGAACATGGAGGTATTATGTTATGTTGGTTATATTTTCACTAACTCAGCTCATGGTGTGACAATCAGGCTAAATCCTGTTTATGAGTCATGACATGCCTAAACTTTACTGCACCTGATGTCATTTACCTTGTCCTTGATTGGAACATAATTAATAATTAATTATTTGAATGCATGGCCAAGCACAACAATAACAGGCTCTCATTTTCCACAATGATCTCTTGCTGATGCAGCATCTGCGTTGGGTTGACCTGTCGCTCCCAGAAGAAGAACAGCAGAAGCTGTAAAGCTTGTGTGTGTTCTTCTTATATACAGACACTTAGCCATAGCCAAGTCATTCTGTTATGTAATAAAGACAAGGTTAACAGTCTGTGCTTTGACTGACACAGGGAGTTCAGGTGAAACTGTCTGGTCCTAATCCCTCAATACTTTCCAATGTGGACCACATACACACAAACAGAGCACCAGCTTATCAGAGAGTGGGTGAAGGCTCAAAGCTCATGCTCAAGCTTCATGTCAGTGCTTACAAACGCTTTAACAAGGGTTTCCTATCCACTGAAAAGGAAGAGCTTCTTTGGGCCCAGTCAACTACAGGAACTTTACTTAAAGTAGAACTAATATATACTAATATAACTAATATATACCTTAAATACCAAATTATAATAAGAACCAGAATTACATTACAAACATTACAGATAATCTAATATTTCTCATTTTCTTTTTCTTTCTTCTTCTTTATCTTTTTTGATGTTTGTATAAAGCCTTCTATGTACTAATCATCTGAATTATTTAAATTACTATATTTGTTTGCTTAAGTATTCATTTTTACTTTTGTAATTTTTCATGGTGACATTTCAGGGACTAGTATAGAAGAGTTAACTGAATAAAATAACTCCTGGGACAACAGAAAGAAACGTATGTATCATGTGTGTGCCAGTGGAACATCCTGTTTGTATAGTTCATTTTGCATGTCAGAGTTTAGAGAGAGAGATCAAAGTCTGAGTCAAAGTCTGTTTTTATTTCCTCTTCAAAAACCTATTTTCTGCACTATCAGAATAGTAATATTTAGTATCACTAAAGTTTCACTTGGTCTTTACATGCTTCAGTGCACATGATCCATTAGCTCTCCCATCTCTCTGCCTGTTGTGTCCAGTGTGGGGTGTACTGTGGGATTTACTGCATTTTTGAGCTGCTTAGGTTACCTGAAGATGTTGCTCTGCAGCTGATCACTCTGCTGCTGTTCATCCTGAGCCTGAAGCCTCATGGCCTCCTGTTCCTCCTCCGACTGCTGACTCAGACCATCCATCAGCCACTGCTCCCTCAGGGCTTTCTTCTGTCAATCAAACACACCGACACACAGGGACGTCAGTTTTAGCTGCCTACAGTATTTAAAATTTGATTCATATTGTGCATTTTGAATACATTTTCCCCTCAGCCTCCCTGTTCCCTTAAGCTCAGCATCGTCACAGACCTTCTCATTGCTGCCCTCTCTACCATTTTCCTGTCATAGATGCATCAGTATACAGTTAGCACAGCTTGTGTCATTTTAATCATTTCTAAACATTCAAATCTTTTACCATGTGTCATCAGTTAAAAGATACTACATCTTCCTCAGTTCATTCTGGACTGCAGGCGGCCCAGATAGCATGGCATTGATTCAATGTTGAAATTCCATCTGAATCATTGTTTTTGTTGAGGTTGAATAGTCAAGGGTAGATAACATTAAATCAATGTTGTTACTTTGCTTTTTCGATGTTGATTCTATATTGGTCTGCTATCTGGGGGTTGGTTTAATTTATATTGTATCAATGTTGATTCAATGATAAAACAGCGATTGATTTTAAGTCGAACTAACATTGAGTTTACATCTGTCTTGATCTATTTTTCATCACTGAAATAACATTATTTCAGGGTGCAAACCTGATAAAAACTCAATGTTAAACTTTAGTGTTGAGCAACATTGATTCAATGTTGATTCAGTGTTGGTCTGCTATCTGGGAGATTACTGGTAGCTGCAGATTACCAGACAAAATGAAGGGGTTAGTGTATTAATAACATTCAATCCCAGCAAAGTGAGCATGTGGTCAGTTTGAGACATTTCATTCAGTGGTATTTGCAACAGGTTTTCACCCTCCTCACTCTTTCAGTTTTAGTGTGATTTGATGAACTGCTGCTATCATCATGCCAACACATCAGTCCCGTACATCCACTCACTCACTTTATACTTTTTTTAATATGTTGTTCTGTGTTTTATTTATGTATTTATTTTTATTTTTTTAATTGTGTTTACTTGACTGAGAGATGTCGACTGTTTTTTACACCTTTACCTGAACAACTGGCAAAGACTTGAACCTGGACACTGTCCAGAATGTTTTGTATTGCCCTGTTAATGGAGTGCTCCAAACGGCACCTTGTCACTGCGTACTCCTACTGCAGCATTGCCTTCAGCTACCGTGTCTTCCGAGTTTTTACAGTGGAAATAATCATCCTCAATGTTGCCATAGCAATTTGGGAGAGGTTTGTCCATTCCCAAGAAAGAAGTGAAGTGAAGCAGAAATGGAACTTCTCCAACTGTGTCTGTGCAATAGATGGCAAACACATTGTCATCGACACTCCTGCGTCATCTGGTCACAGTTTTAAAACTATAACTTTTCCCATTGTCCTTCTGGCTGTGAATGATATCAGTTACCAGTTACCAGGTGATAGATGTCAGTGCCTATGGAAGTAACAGCAATAGGGTCACTCTCACTGTCTCCCCTCTGAGAAAGACTCTCCAGGTAGGCAGGCTGGATTTCCCAGAGGACCTTCCTCTTTCAAACATGCAACATCTTGGCCCAGCATCACGTGTTTTTTAGGGATGAGGTGTTTCCTTTGTACAAAGACCTCAAATAACCTTTTGCACAACATCAGCTCTCAAGACAACATCATGAAAGTACATATGGGATCCCTGCAGCACAGTGGAGGATACACCACAGAGCGCTGGACTATGCCCAGAGAACATGGATAAGCTGGTGACAGCAGCAGTCATCCTCCACAACCTTCTCCAATGGTCTGATGCAGCTCCACCAGCCCAGAGCCCTAATCCAGAACATGCTACGCTGCTTTCCAGATCATCTCCAGGGTGAGAAGCAATAACCCAGCTGTGACTCTCTGTCAGAGAAAATATATAACACACTTTCCCTCTGCTGCTTGTGAAGTGCCATGACAGCACAACCTGCTGTAGCACAGCTGTAGCTGTGCCTGTTGTGTCAACACATCCTCTTCCTGCCCCCTGGTGGTAAAATAATTGCAAATGTTCAGAGTTCCAATTTTAGAGAATCGTAGCACCTAAAAAGGGATTGTGAGCCAGAAAAGGATGAGTCTGACGGTAATGAAGGCAACAAAAAATTCCAACACCTTCATTTGTGCTGAAGTGAAAGAATATCTGTAGGTAGAATAACAACAATATTAGAAGTTATGTAAGACTCATGTAGGGGGACTCAGTTCATATTAGTGAAAATAAGATGTGACCTTTACAGACTGTGTCTGAGTTTGTAGAGAAATGAAACAGAGTCCTTGGCAGTGATATTAGCTTAGATAGAGTAAATGAAATCATGAAACGTTCATCCCTGCTCCTCCTGGGAGTCTTTACAGGCTCTGATCAGTGACTGCTGCAGATGTTTTTACTCTTTATTAGATGGAAGAAGAAACCACACTGCTACCCATCATGTGCAGTACTTTCCCCCTGGATGTTGGTTTAATTGCTGTTATTACAGTAAAAAGTACCTTTATGTACTGGAGTTTTAACTTCTCCTCTTCAATCTGTCTCCTTTTCATGGCGATGTTCTCCTGGATTCTTCTCTTGTCCTGTGGGGGGGATCAAACACACATTTGCATCATGTTTACATTTTACAGCATGGAAACTATTCCACCTGTTGGCTTCTAACGCTGACACTTCAACCTTGAGCTGACAGCTGGACACCAACAGCCATAAATAGCTAAAAAAGCATTTTGACATT
This sequence comes from Larimichthys crocea, assembly GCF_000972845.2. NCBI lineage: Eukaryota > Metazoa > Chordata > Actinopteri > Sciaenidae > Larimichthys > Larimichthys crocea. The sequence continues at coordinate 76,715 of NW_020851716.1, read as the reverse complement.
TATGACCTCACCCAGCCTACCTGTTGTTTGTGTCTTTCTGTGTGTGTGTGTGTGTGTGTGTGTGTGTGTGTGTGTGTGTGTGTGTGTGTGTGGTACGTGTATGTGTGTGTGTGTGTGTGTGTGTGTGTGTGTAGGCGGGGGTAGATTCACCTGTTCACTCCAGCATCTACCACTTTCCCTGCTAATAAAACGATAATTCATCTTAAACAGAGTTAGATTGTCATGACACAGACACACGTTTGCCCTGCCTGGACTATCACACTGCTTATTAGCTTTAATCTTTTACTCAGCATCAAAACACACGGCCTCTGTTCCTGGATGTCACACTGAGGGTCAATATGGGCTTAAATTAGTTCTAAGGCACTAAGTCCCAGTGAAAGGGGATCTCCCTGATGACGTCTGCTGGTATTTATAGTCCTGTCTCTGTCTGCGTCTGACTCGGTCAAACTAAGTGATGTCACTTTGGTGAAATGTCTGGACCATAAAAACCATTTCACAGAGACAACTGGCACCAATTAGAGGCTTACTGATCAAATGAGCCTTGTTACTAATAGTGTTTTGTTTTCCACTCTCAGTTATCAGGAGATAAGAAGACCAAAGAGTTCAAAAATATTTTGCTATTCTTTGGCACTTTTTCAACTCAATGTTTTTTGCAGTTAGAATATTGTCAATTTTTTCTAATGCATTATTATTATTGTATTGTGTAAAATCCTTTGGAGACTTTCTAAATATTCCCCCAAGCCTCATAGTGGATCAGCATATATGTTTGATTGACAGCTGAGCTGGCATAGGCTGGAGGGACAATCCAAACTCACACTACTGACTGCTGATGACATACGAGGTTAGGAGATTAGTTTGTAAGATGATTATTTGCTAATTAGCTAATGAGTCTGCACTTTTCCCTCAATGGATTCTTGCTTAGTCACTCATTCAGCAGTCTGAGGTGCAACACCAGACAAGTCTTCATGTTTGTAGATACAAAGGAGACCTCATGATCCATTTAGGAGGCAGATTAAGAAAAAACAAATGTGATGCAAGTCTAAATCTGTGCTTCTTTTTCTGTTTGTATATCAGCTGCTGTGAGTCAGTGTGAGCACAGGTCAGTGGTGAAATGCTGACGTCATGCAAACAGATTTTAAATTTAAAATCTATTTGGCTGCATGAAAAGAGTTTTTATGTTTTGATTTGTTTAAGTAGACACAGAAACCGTGACTCTCAGAGGTCCATGCAAAGACAGAGCGTGACATTATTAAACTAATGACTGACTGAATGAATGAATGAATGAATGAATGAATGAATGAATGAATGAATGAATGAATAAATAAATAAATAAATAAATAAATAAATAAATACTTCTTCTTACTAGCACTCCCATCACCTGTTTTTTTTAAAAAGCCCACATAAAGCCTGTGAAGATTACACCCTGTTTCTGTTGGTTACAGTGCTGAGTTAGGCTGCACCATTTCACCGAACAAAAGCCTGTACACGTAAACTGTCCATCTTCAAGAATACATTGTGCTGTCAGAGATACAGGATATGATGGACAGACAACATGTGGTTCATTCAACTGTGGATGTCTGAAGTGACCAGCAGTTTGTATTCTTATTGTCTGAATTGTGTTAACATCTTCCTGGCACAGATAAAGGCTGTGCTGCCTGGCCTGCCTGCACTCTGAGAGGGACTGAGCTGCATATCTACTCCAGAACTCTTAAGCTTTTCCTCTCCAGCTCTGTCATACTGCACCTTCCTTCACACCCACACTTTTTATTTTCAGACTCTTTGGAAATGAGTCCAGTTTCAGAGCTGCATCATGGCATCTTACTCAGGCTAAATCTCAGCACTGCTGCAGGTACTTATACTGCTACACAGCCGCATTACAAATATGAGATTGTTATTTGAATGATAAAGGGACATCAATTACCTGAGAAAAATCTATTTACTGCATGTTCTGAATTTGGACTAATTCTGTGAAGGAGACATATTTAATTGGCTGCATCCACACGCTGTTGTTTAAAGGGTTTTATAATGGCTAATCAGTAAAGGAATTAAAATTTCCAATATGTCTCTCGCAATTTAATTTTTTCAAAACTCTTCACTCTTTAACAAACATACGGCTCAGCACAGAACACATACTCTCACATTCCCAATGCATAAATGCAACCAATACACTTTATTTACATTTGTCTGCCAACAGTCACACTGTCACTCAATCACTCACTAAATGAAGCCAAAGTCATTCTGATCCTCCCTGACAGTCTTGTGCAGGTATGTCCACACACCCAGCATTCATTCATCAAGAGGGAAGTCTGATCATATGACTGGTGATCTTCAACTTTCCACCTTCATGAGGAAAAAACATCCTCTGTGGTGTTGGGGAGTGATTTTATTAAAAATTCCTTTTTATTTAAATTAAGTTTAGAATTTAAAGTGAACACTTCTGATAATAATCATATGCAAAATGGAGATTTGGTGGTCGAGTTTGAACAAGAAAACTGAAATCAATGAAAAGTGATCAACAGGTTAGTCAAGACTGTGAAAAAAAATAATGTGATAAATATGAAATGTGAGAAATATGACCATAACAATCAACCACAGATAACCTGACTAAAATAATTTGTCTGAAAATAAATCTGAACCTCTACTTTTAGCTGAACCACCTGTAGATGTTCAATGTTGTTTTAAATTCAGGTAAGTATCAGAGCTAGTTCAAGTCAACAAAGCAGCTCTCAGCATGTGACACATTATTTGTACCGTGTTCCTCCCAGCAGTTCAGGATCCTTACCGTGATCGCCTGGAGCCTCTCCTTCAGCAGGTCAGCCTCCTCCATAATGGCCTACAGGACAGACAGAGTACATGCAGTAATGAGTAAATATCAACATGTGAATGCAGCAGTAAAACATTATGTTACATGAACATAACATGACTTGCATCTTAAGTGTAGAAAAAGACTACATGTATATTGTAATATATTAGTGAGGAAATATGTAGTGGATGTTAATGGTGTATGAATCATGATTCATCTGAATCATTCACTTGGATCCTCTTACTGACCCGGGATTAACCAGTCTGTAGTCTCCATTAACCCCAATCTTACCGTCCTACACCTGCCAAACACCAGGCCACATATACAAATTAAAATGATAAACTGTGTCATCCACTACTCTCATTTTAACCTGTACAATCTCATTACAACATGTCTCAGTCCATCCGCCTACAAAGCTGACAGAAATCCAGATATTATCATGGACAATAAGCAGATGAGCTGACACAGTGGATCAGTGGAACTTCCTGCAGACTCAGAATCAGAATCACAGATCTGGATCCAGAGTTAGATCCACAGATCCATCCTGCACGAGTTAACCAGCGGGGGACTCAAGAGACTCAAGACACCTGTGGATCACTCGCTGATCCAGCAGAACCAGGTGACCCAGATTCAGTGATTCAGCTGAGTGGAGTGGATCATTTCCTCCACACAGTGTGAAACAAGGCAGATTCTCTGATGAGTGATTGCCTAAACACTTTAAGAGGAGCATTTGAATAGCAGCATAATGTGTTAGTATAATCTGTCTTTAATAATTATGAACATGTAGGTTAACCTAGTAACTTACTCACAAGTGTTGCAGATGTATTTTGTGGCAGCTGAATATAAACATTTGGAACTACTCACTGCCTCATGTTTAAGATAATGACATTATGATAATGTTTCAGAATTTTATGCACAAACAGTAGACTGCCCTCGTAGAACAGCTCTAATTTTCTAATTTATTTAGCCTATTTGTAGTCCAACACAGTGGGGCTTGTGTTGCACTGGTGGAATTTATATGCTTATGGACATACTGACTCAAATGACTCAAAGGAAAGATCTGGATCTGTTTAGTGAGTGACTCAGAAAAACTAAGGTCCGTAGAAGGATACGGATTAATCTCTAGTGGATGTGAGGTTGTTGTGTGTGTACCATGTATCTCTGTGCATATATACACCATCATTCAAAAGCCAATGCGGAAAGGACAAAAACTGCAGTTCCTCAAAAGTCCACTTGAGGCTGGCTACAGAAAAGTCAGTCTCTATAAGCCCCCATATTAATGTTTACAACCTGCAGACAGTTATACAAGACAGTTACAAGACAGTTATGGTCTCTATAGATAAAACATTCCCTCAGCATTCATCATTCAGCCTCTACTCCGTCCTGAAAGTTATATACTGTACTATTCTTAATACTATTGTTCTTACACCCTTTTTTTTGCCACGCTACTCCTCCCGCAGTTTTTGTCACACATACAAAAAAAAGGTATCAAAACGTGCGTCTCGGCTGGGAATATCCATTACAGTTTATAGTTAGTTAATGACTTGTTGCTGCTGTGGTCCTCTATGACGTCCACTACACATATTACCACTGTCATTATTGTTACCATATCTCCATTACAGTTTATAGTTAGTTGATGATTTGCTGCTGCTGTGCATCTGTGTCTCTCTATCTCTATCACAGGTTCCACTGCTACTGTAATCATTTTATCATTCATTGTAATTCATTGTCATTTTATCATTCATTGTGATTCATTGTCATTTTATCATTCATTGTGATTCATTGTCATTTTATCATTCATTGTAATTGTACAGTATGTTTGTGTTGATTTGTTCTGTACACGTGACATCTATTGCACGTCTGTCCGTCCTGGGAGAGGGATCCCTCCTCTGTGGCTCTTCCTGAGGTTTCTTCCACCTTTTTTTTTTGTGGGCAAGTTTTTCCTCACTTGAACCGAGGGTCTAAGGACAGAGGGTGTCACTCCCTGTACAGATTGTAAAGCCCTCAGAGGCAAATGTACTTTGTGACTTTGGGCTATACAAATAAAATCTGATTTGATTTGATTTAATTTAAAAATCGTCAAAAACATGTCAAAAAAAAATGTTCGCAAGCTAGAGTGCGTGACATCATAGCTAGAGTGGAGAGGGAGGCACAAAGATGCGGCAGCAACACCCATCCACAGCTCAAGATGCTAAAAGTGAAGCCGTCTTTCAAAAGAATAAGAGTCCCTTCAAAATAAGAGTCCATTAAAAAGGCAATGATGACACAGCTTGTTGTATTAATACTGAATTTTCTGAGCAGTGTCAGTAATAATGTATGGGGGCGACGGGGCCAGAGTCAGGCACACTCAAGATCTCTTTAGAAATGTTTTCTAGTTTTAGGCATTATTATTTTGTACCAGTATATGCAGCCTTAGGTCTGATGATGACTGTTGATAAGTAGAGTAAGTTTCATGGATATGACACTTTCCTAGTGGAAGAGAGTATCAGAGGATGCCTTTCACAGTAGAGGTGCTTATTATAACACAACACCTGTTGGTGAACAATCCCAATAACTTGAGATGCCTGCACACTGTTGACATATTAATATTACAGTAATAATAAACAAAAACAATAATATATACTTATTCGAATATATGCATGTTAAAGTGTATTGATGAAAGTTGTATTTATTATTGTTAGTTTTAGAAACTCAATGTGATGGTCTTTCTTCTGTATAGAATGACACAGTGTTTGACCGTATATACACTGGCTGAGTTTAAACAGGGTGTGTGCCTGTCATCAGTGATTTACTGCAGTACATTTTAACACACAATATAGATTTGTTTATATCAGCCTTGACAGGCAGAAAGACAGAAAGAGAAGCAGCATCTCTGTGTCATGTGTCAGTTTGATGACTGATTCAGGCCTGAGGAATGGCACAATAACTGTAGGGAATGTAACATGGCCGTGTTGGTGTTATGTGTCATAACGCATGTCAGTGAATCAGAGGAGATTAGAATGAGTGCTGAAGGTTAAGATACACCTGACCCTCTGTAACCTCACACACAGCTGTTTGAACACAGTTCACATCTACAGCAACGTGAGGGAGGACTCAGTAAAACAGACACACACAAATGTACGAGGGGAAAGAAAGAAAGAAAGAAAGAAAGAAAGAAAGAAAGAAACTGACTACGCCTGCAACTTACTGTCCATCACTTCAGCTTTTCAACAGTAATCAGCATCTTTCTCATCATGTCCCATCGTATTTTCTCCTCAGTTTAACATAAGACATTCATAGCTCAGGGGTGTGATGGTACAACAGTCTGTATGGTTGACATTAACTTTAACCTTGTATTTTTATACGTTTCCTCCTGAATATTCATCATCTAAACACTAAGGTTTGATGACCTGGTCTTTGATAAGGCATCCAGGAGTCAATGGGGTTACTTCAGGGGGCTGTCAATTTATTGATTGAATTTTTTTTAGTTGTTTTTTCTTTTCACAAATTAAAATTCAAAATGTCTAAAAATACACATTAACATGAAATTATTAGATAAATTTGGCCAATTTGTAAAATAATAATTTAAACAGCAATGATGATAGGCTACTCATTGATCCTTGTGACATCATGTGACCTCACACTACAAGCTGCCCTGCTAATAGTGTTAATTAAGTGGTCTGTGAGCTCTTTTATCAAGATGTGGCTTGATATTTCTGAGTTATAAACAAACCACATGGGGCTAACTCTTTTCACCAGATTATTAACACATCAGTAGCTAACACACCTCCAGTTTCAAGGCTGTTTAAATAAGAGGCCCCAGGGGCCCTTTGACCGCTCAGTCATCTGAAGGCATTGGCCCCTGCAAGACCCTCAGGACTTTGGGACCAACAGTGACAAACCCTGAGTTCATATGGGCCAGACTAAACACAACCCAATCACGTATATCGCAGTATATTTATGACTTGAATACAGGGCCGGTCCTAGCTATGGGCAATGTGGGCGGCCGCCCAGGGCGCATTCTCCGTGGGGGGCGCACGAACGCCCGAAAAAGCAAAAAACCTCGGTAATTTTCGATACCGCTCATTAAGTTAGCGGAGCGGGCGCCCCGGGAGCGGAGTGTTGACAAGGCAGAGGGGGGCGTCGGACAGACCAATGGGGGCGCACGCATCCCGGGGCGCACGGCGCATCCAGGGGCGCACGGGCGGCCGTTGGAGCGCACGAGAAAATGTTCGCCTCGGGGGGGGGGCGCAAATGTGGCCAGGACCGGCGCTGCTTGAATATACATTGAACACCTATTTGATGAACCTGTATAGACATATACTGTATATATCTGCAGCTGACAAAAGAACTTTAAATAAGGTTTTATAAACTAAACTTATCTACAGTATATATGATGACTACATAGCATTCTTATGTTAAACATATAAATATAAATATTTTATCGTTGACTTTTTATTCAACACATTTTCATCAGCAGATATTCCAGTGAGGGGTAATAAAAGCAGAAGCAGCCACATGGAGCTGTTAGATAATGAACTATGAAAAAAAGTGTGTCTCATTAAGGATCCCAAAAAACTGGAGTGAAAATCAATGTTCATAACTATTAGAATGTTCCAAAATCAGCTCATTTTCCTGTTCAGACCATTTCTTAGCACTGTGTATCTTCCTCAGGGGTACCCAGACAAACCTTTTGAATAGGGATGTAACGATACACTCAACTCACGACTCGATTCGAGTCACGATTTTTTGTTCATGATGCGATTTTTTAAAATCAAAATGAGCTACAGACAAATTATGACCAAACTAAATTATTATATTTATTATACTTTTTATTTGTAGGAAAAAAATCTTTCTTTACAGAAGCTCTCAAACAGTTTGTGTTCTCTTATAAAAAGTGCAACTTACATCTTAAACAACAAAACACATCACTAATATCTCTTTTCTTTAGAAACAATCTCACAGTAAACTGCTGTTAACTGGCGTGATGTGCAGTTTTCGCTCACAAGGGGGCGTAACCAGGGCTCTAAATTAACTTTTTTGATCACCAGCCAGTGTGGCTGGTAAGTTTTGTACATAACAATAAAATAAAAACATTAAAACTTGCGAGGAGCACGCGTCAATTTCCACAGAGCACCTCGAGCGGGCGAAAGCCAGACACAGAAAAAGCAGAGAGAGAATCCGGTGGATTTTCAAAATAAAATACCCCATGCAAACTGCCGGTCGTAAAAACAGACAAAAGCGAAACTAACTAACTACGTAACATATTAACACATGCAGAAGCATGTTTAGAAGGGAAACACCGGGAAAATGTCCAAATCTGAGCAAGTAAACAAAGTCTGGCGGGCTAAGCGCTCGCTCCTGAAACACTCCCGGTGGGGTTTGAAGTCGCGTGCAGGACGGACCAAATACGCCACGTTCACGCAACGCGCCGGGAAGCCTGTTTGACCAGTGAGAGCACGAGCTGTGCGGGTTCCCATTCGCCAAGAATCGCGATTCATTTTTTCTGTCAACCAATGCGAGTCGTCACGCATTTGTACCGATTTTTAATCGTGTCACGATGCATCGTTACATCCCTACTTCTGAACTAAAGCTACTCTCTCTTTGATAAAAACAGTAATTTCCAAATCTCACTCTATGAATTAATAGAGTTTTATTTTGTTTCTGTTGTGTGTGAACGAAATGTGTTTTATGATGAGTTAACGAGGAAATAAGACTGATCTTAGTTTGGTAAAAGAGACAAACTTGAACTCCTTGAAGGTGTATGGTTATATTTTTGTCTTTAATAAGGAAATGCGTTTTTTTTTTTTATACGGTTTGCGTGAAGAAGCAAACCTTCAACACTTCGAGGTAAACGGCTCCTTTCATCTGGCCATGCTGTTCTATGGAAATACATTTGTGTCGTGCAGTACAGTTTGAATGGATGTGGTTTCTCAAGGTTCAGCTCAGCGTCAGATTCTTGTGTCAAAGCAAATACCAACCTGAGTTACAGATTCAGTAACTTCTGTAAAACTGTTTCACAAACCAAACCATTTTCTGATATCACACCACTCTGGCTAAGGTTTGGTTATGCTTAGGCACAAAAACATAATGGATTATGTGCATGAATTGTCACATATAACCCAATTACACATCTGCAGACAGTAACAGCTGAAATGTTACAAATAAAACCATAAACTGTGAGGACAACAAAGTCCATGAAGAAGGTATAGGAAAGTATCCCAATAGCCATAGAAACTACAGACGGCTGCATGCTGTGGACACAAAGATTATTCAATTTAACTGCTGCTCTCACAATGGAGGGTCTATCCTCATTCTCTCCATCAGTCCCTCCATTGCATACTGTAATCTGTTTCAGCAGTGTCAGCCTGTGAATGTCTGTCTTTCCATAGATCCATCACATAACTCCACCTTAAAGTATTATGCATTTATATGTGAGTTAACTCTGTGTAGACTTAATAATGGATTATCTGAATGGCAGGGAAACAGAAAGCTGCTGGAAATACATAGTACAGAAGGAAACCTGACCCACAGTGATAAATAAGCAGGGACATGTTTATTTATGTTAGTAGCATCTGAGCTGAGTAAATGTCATCCTGTTCATGTTGATCAATGTTTGAGTTACATGGGTTCATGTCCATTTCAACTCAAAGGGTGACCATAGCACCTTTGATGGAACCAGTATGAAGTCTCATACTGGTTCCATCAAAGGTGCTATGTATGGCATCAACAAATCCATGTCAAGGTAACTATAATGTATGAAGCTGTGGTGGAAAATGGCAGCTGTACTCACCATAGTTTTTCTTGTTATAACTGATGATTTCCTTTTGGTAGTTTTTGTTCTTGTTTATGTTTATGTCTACGTTTACCATTTAACTGTCCTCTGTTCTGTTTTTTAACTGTACCTGTGTCTATATATGTTTGATGTTAATACTACAAGAGCAAACCAGAGTCAGATTCCTTGTGTGTGTGCACATACCTAGCGATTTAAAGTGATTCTGATTTCCACTGATGGAAAGTAACATTTACTCAGCGCTGTACTTATGTCGAGATGAATTATAAGAGTATTTGCATTATATGATATTTTACATTCTACCACATTCAAGATTAAGATTTTACATTAAAAAACAATGAATAAATGAAACGCAGATGTCAGATGTCCATGAGTTGCTGAAATTTCCTCTTTAAACTTCGCACATGGTTTCATTTCAAGAACTGTTTAGGCCAGTTTAATGAACTGTGAACACATGAACTGTTCAGAGATTTACAAACTTCAGGAACCTCCTAATGCAGAGATCCAGAGGGGAAGAGTACCCCGACACAACATACCCACAGTATGCTGCCGGTGATCAGGCGAGAGGAGATGGAGAGACCATGAAGAGCTGTGCAGCCAGCATGGCAGTGAATTACAATATAATGTTTCTAACCTTTTCCCTGATGGTCTAAACAAGATGAATCTGGTGAGAAAGACGCCAAGTCAGCAACAATAGTTTAGGCCTTAAAGAGGCAAAAAAAAAAAAAAGACAAATATTAAATTACATCATCAGTAATAATGATCAAATATTTTATGCACAATGAGTTATTTTATGGGTTCTATAATGAGTTCTTTTGCTATTTTAAGTACATTTTGATAAACATACTTCTGTACTTTTACTGAAGTTGAAGCTGAGTTTGAATGCAGCACTTTTACTTGTGATTGTTACGTGCCGTAGTGGGTGTGTGTTGTCTTCTGCTCTTGATTTTAGGTACCGCCTTTTCCCTCTCCTCCTCAATCAGCTGATTAGCTGATCAACGCCGGTAGGCTATAACTGCCTACCGGGTGTTTCAGTGCGGTGGTGTGCGTGTGATCCCGCAGCGAGTGGTTCGTGGTGCGTGGTGGTGTGTTCCCGGAGAGAATCGGAGAGAGTAGTTCATTTCGTGTGGCTTATGATCGTTCCTGGCACTCATCGTGACTTTTGAGATAGCCTTTACTTTACGTTGTTTAACTGTGTTCTTGAATAAATCCCTGCACTTGCAGTCGGTCCTTTGTTAATCCCCTTGTTTTTGGGTCTTTTTCTTTAATTGTTACTTCCCTGAATTCCCCTAGGCTGAGTCTTGCCCTGTCGGGTCGTAACAATTTTGGGGGCTCGTCCGGGATCTATTCCCACAGTTGTACTGTTTAGTGTTGTTTGTTCGTGATTAGTGTTTGTTTTGCGGTACGTATTGGTTGGTGTTTGTGTACCTGCAGTCTGTGTGACGTCATTGACAGCTTCGCCGGACTACACAGGTGAGTACCCAGCTGGGTTGGGTTACAGCCCGCCTTTCCATCGGGTGCTCTTTTGTTATTTTGCCTTTTTTGTTTTCGGGGTAAACTCCGGGCGGGGACTTTGGTCTCTGGCGGGGGCTGGCGTTTCAGGGTTTCGGCCGCTGATGTGTTGCCAATAAGACGCCTCGAGCCCGGCACTCCCCAGAAGATAGATAGGTGAAGTTTGTGGTAGGCAGGATCTGGAGTTTGTCTGTCGTGACGGCTGTTGGTGCGTGGCCTTGCACATCATACGCGTCGCATTACCGAAGTGTTTGATGATGGCAGCGTTTGACGTAGAAACATTTGCGGCTGATCCATCATTGATTGTTTTGGAGAAATGTAAAAAGAACGATCTACGTGTGGTTGCGGACTACTACGGTGTTCCGGTTTCTAGCGCACTTGTTAAGGCTGAGCTAAAGGCGGTGCTTTTGGATGAGTTGATCAGCAGGGGGGTTCTTAGCTTGCCGGTGTCTGGGGATGCTCTGGTTGGGACCGCAGCCTCTCCAGGTGAGGGCCGCCCGGCGAGAGAGGCCGAGGCCGAGCAGCTGATTACACCTGTTGTGAAGGAGGTGAGGACGGCGGGGAAGCCGGTGACAATGCCCCATTTCATCCCATTCTCCGTGGAGTCAACTCCTGGCTCAAAAGTGGACGCCAGACTGAAAGTCCGTTTAGCTCGCGTGCAATTAGAAAGAGAGGAGCGCGAGCGGGAGTTTCAGTTCCGTAGGGAGCTGGAACTGAAGAGGTTGGAGGCAGACACAGCTGTTAGGCTGCGTCAACTGGAGCTACAGGTACGCACAACTCAGGCTGGTGAGGTTCAGCCCGCGGCGTGTCCGCCTACCTTTGATGTGAGTAAACACATTTCTTTGGTCCCTGTATTTCGTGAGGCAGAGGTGGAGAATTATTTTGGCGCATTTGAGCGCATTGCCGCTGCGTTACGCTGGCCAGAGGATGTGTGGGCCATTTTACTTCAATGTAAGTTGTCAGGCAGAGCTCAGGAGGCCTGCTCTTCTTTGTCTGTGGAGGATGGTCTTGATTACAGCAAGGTTAAGAGTGCTATCCTGCGAGCATATGAGCTGGTACCTGAGGCGTACAGACAGCGGTTTCGCAATCTGCGTAAAGTGCCCAATCAGACCCACATTGATTTTGCCAGAGAAAAGGGCATTCTCTTTGACCGGTGGTGTGCGGCTTGCAAGGCTGACGATTTTGTCATGATACGTGAACTGATGTTACTGGAAGAGTTTAAAAACTGCGTCTCTGAGCGTATCACGGTGTATTTAAACGAACAAAAAGTGTCCACTTTGCAGCAGGCTGCCACCTTGGCAGATGAATTTGCGCTCACACACAAAAGTGTGTTGGCAAAACGTCCCGAGTCCCCTCGGGAGGGGTTTCAGAAGCCTGGGTCGCAGTTGTCGGGTGCTGCTGTTCCGTTTGCTTCCAAATCTGGTCGTCAGTGTTTTTATTGCCACAAGCCTGGTCATTTAATTGCGGATTGCGTTGCTTGGAAGCGTAAACAAGGGCCTGTTGTGAGGCCACCAAAAGGCGTGGGGCTTATTAAAACCTCCAGTGACGAGGTTATAATATCAGGGGTGCCTGACTGTTTTAAGCCTTTCATATTTACCTGTTTGTTGTCTCTTACAGGACAGGCCGAAGACCAGCGCCTAGTAACTGCACTGCGTGACACAGCCTGCTCACAGTCCCTCATTTTGTCCAGTGTGTTGCCATCGGGTACTGAGTCTGATGCCAGTGCTGTGGTTAGAGGAATCGAGATGGGTTTCGTCCCTGCACCACTGCACCGAATCCATGTGCAGTCGGGGCTGGCAACTGGTTATTTTCATGTGGGTGTCCGCTCTAGCTTTCCCATTGACGGCGTGGATTTTATCATGGGTAACGATATAGCTGGCGGTAAAGTTTATCCTGTCCCCAAGGTCGTTGCTGAGCCCATTCCAGAGTCAGATCATGACGGGTTAGCTAAAAAACATCCTGATGTTTTTACGGTTAGTGTGTTAACCAGGGCTAGGGCCCGTGCGCAGGCCCCGGACCAGGAAGTTGATTTAACAGACTCTCTGTTTGCATCTGTTTTCTCTCAGGATGAGCTGCTCCCTGGTGGTGGTTCGGTAGACTGCGATTTCAGAAAACCTGAACCGGTAAAGGAGCCTGTTGCTCCTGTTGATCTGGCGGCTCCTATGTCACTGTGTCGTGAGGCTCTCATTGCTGCCCAGCAAGCGGATCAGTCCTTAATTAAATGCATAGCCGCTGCTGTGAAAATGCCCAGCGAGTGTACATCCAAACGACCGTATTTTCTTGAAAATGGTGTTCTGATGCGCAGGTGGGTTTCACAGTCAGACAGTGCCACGGCTGAGCTCGGTGAGGATTGGGGTGTAATCCATCAGGTAGTCCTGCCTGTTAATTGTCGCCAGCACGTGTTGAAGCTGGCTCATGAACATTTGTGGTCAGGTCACCTAGGGGTAACTAAGACGTACCATCGTGTTCTCAAGCACTTTTTCTGGCCTGGCTTAAAGGGGGATGTGGTGAGTTTTTGTATGGGGTGTAGTACTTGCCAAGTGGTAGGGAAGCCAAATCAGCCTGTGCCCCCCGCCCCCCTGCGTCCTGTTCCAGCAGTTGGTAAGCCTTTCGAGCATGTAATAGTTGACTGTGTGGGTCCGCTTCCTAGAACCAAGGTTGGTAACCAATTTTTATTAACAGTCATGTGTGTATCCACTCGTTTTCCTGAGGCTGTTCCTTTACGAAGGATTACAGCCCCAGCTATCACGAAGGCACTGCTTAGGTTTTTCACCACATTTGGTCTGCTGAGAGTAGTGCAAACTGACCAGGGGACCAATTTTCTTTCCAAGGTCTTTAATGAGACCCTGCGGTCTCTTGGTATTGCTCATTCTGTGTCAAGTGCTTATCATCCTGAATCTCAAGGTGCACTTGAACGGTGGCATCAAACTTTGAAGTCTATGCTGAGCAAATATTGTTATGAAAGTGGTAAAGACTGGGATGAGGGTGTACCATTTATGTTGTTTGCCATTAGAGACGCAAAGCAGGAGTCATTGGGGTTCAGCCCAGCAGAGCTAGTGTTTGGCTACCATGTGCGAGGTCCGTTAGCGGTTTTGAAGGAGCAGCTGGTGGGCAGCCACCCAAAACATACTAACGTGTTGGATTTTGTCTCCAAATGCAGAAAGCGCATGCAGTTTGCCTCGACGCTGGCAAAAGAAGCCCTCTCCTCCGCTCAGGGTAGTATGAAGCGCCGTTTTGACCGGAAAGCGGTGGAGCGGCAATTCCAGCCAGGTGATAAGGTGTTGGTTTTGCTACCTACACCTGGATCCGCTCTTACGGCTCGGTTCACAGGTCCCTATGTGGTGGAGAGTAAGCTCTCGGACACGGACTATGTCATCCGGACGCCCGAGCGTCGTAGGAAGACCCGTTTGTGCCATATTAATATGCGGAAAACTTTCCATCCGCGAGAGGTTGCAAAGTGTCCAGATCCCACTGTTACAGTCACTCCCTTGCTTGTTTGTGTGGCCGATGTGACTGATGACTTAACTACGCCCTCTGAGGCACAACAATCCGGCCGGTTGTCTAACTCAGACTTCTTGTCTAATGTCGAGCAACATCTGTCCCATCTGTCCTCAGCTCAGCGTCAGGATGTGCTCGACCTTATCACTGCATACCCCACCTTGTATGGTGATGTGCCATCCCGTACCGATGTGTTGGAGCATGACATCAATGTGAATAATCATACGCCCATTAAGCAGCATGCATACCGCTGTCCGTATGATAAGAGGGAGCTAATGAAGAAAGAGGTCGCGTACTTGGTTGAACATGGTCTTGCCCGACCTAGCAGTAGTCCTTGGAGTTCCCCATGCTTGCTAGCTCCTAAGTCGGACGGCACCCCTCGTTTCTGTACGGATTTCCGTAAGGTGAACGCGGTGACAGTACCTGATTCCTTTCCCTTACCCCGCATGGATGACTGTATAGACAGTGTGGGGCCTGCAGTGTGCATTACTAAATTAGATCTACTAAAAGGGTACTGGCAGGTCCCTTTAACACAACGTGCATCGGACATCTCTGCATTCGTCACCCCTGATGCTTTTATGCAGTATACCGTCATGGCTTTTGGCATGAGAAATGCCCCGGCCACTTTCCAGCGCCTCATGCAACGCGTGTTAGGAAATGTGCCGGATTGTAGCGTCTATTTGGATGACGTTGTGATCTACTCTGAGGACTGGGTGAGTCACATGTCCAGTTTAAGGGATGTGTTCCAGCGACTGGCAGGGGCCTCGCTAACCCTTAATCTGGCTAAATGCGAGTTTGGCAAAGCTATGGTCACCTATTTGGGGAAGCGGGTTGGCCACGGGCAGGTGCTGCCTGTGACTGCAAAGGTTGAGGCTGTGTTGACTCTCCCGACGCCCACGACTAGGCGGGAACTTAGACGTTTCCTAGGCATGGCAGGATACTATCGGTGTTTTTGTAAGAACTTCTCTGTGGTGGTTGCGCCATTGACTAAACTGTGTAGCCCAGCCATTCCTTTTGTCTGGGATGATGACTGTGACCATGCTGTCGGGTCGTAACAGTGATACTTCAGAATACTTCAATATTTTTTACATTGTTGTATTTTTACTTTTACTTGAGTAAAGATTCTGAATACATGCTCCACCACTGCTCTGTGTGAGATCCAACTGGGGTCTGTTTTTTCTGACTTTTTACCCACAGCCTTAAAATCTTCAGCAAGGTCCCTCAATGGTTCCAGCAGGCGGCACACATCTCCCCAGTATTGATCTTACAGTACTCCTAAAATATAGAATTGATTTGAAGATTCAGGTGTTTGTTTTTAAAGTGCTACATGGAATGCCACCTCTCGTATTCAGCTTCCTCTCAATTACATTTCAGACCCTGTATTCATAGATATGAACTATTTGCCCAGGGCGCAAAAGTGGCCAGGACCGGCGCTGATCGGACCTGTGGCTCTTTCCCGCAGGTCATTCCCCGTCTCTCTCTCCACATTCCTGTCACTCTTCAGCTGTCTCTATCAAAAATAAAGCTTGAAAAGGCAAAAAAAAATCTAAAAAAAAAAAAAAACCTAAAAAAAACAAACTGCTATTGCCCTCATAGGCATCCCATCATAACTAAATGAACACTGAAACAAGTGTGAATTTGCAATAGCTGTGATCAATATCATTTATGCATTCCCACACACAGCCGCACAAACACCTGATCATCCCTCTAATGTAAAACATTCCGCTAACAGGTGGATACAGAGCAGACTACAAAAATGTGTTATTGTTTTTTTACTTGCTTAAGTCAATTTAACTTGTGAACTATTAGCATTCATCCAAACAGTACATTTACCATAAACCCAGATATGTTCTGCTCTATTAGCCCTTTTTGACCTTGAAATCAATGAAATGGACCTCCAAATGTAACAGCAAAATATGGTAAATATAAAACAACATGTATGCGATTTTTCTGACCTACTGCCCCTATCAATAGGATGACATCAATTGTAAGTAGATTTCCATATATATGTATCCTTTATTTGATCTGCTTCTCCTCTGGTTCATGTCTGGTTGGGTTTATTGAAACTACATGCTGAAGTTAAGGAAAAGGCCTTGGTCATGATTTTTAAAAAGAAAACAATGACTCGTGGGAAACAGGAAACTAACAGCTGTCTCTTGACTCTTCCTGGGACTTTGATGACCTCCACCCACGAAACTAGAGCTGTCACATAGAACTTCACTTCTCCAAATGGATTTATATTCAGTGTTTTTCTGATTCAGCTGGCCTATCCAAAGCACACAAAGTAATACTAAACTCAGCATACACACTCACACGCCGACAGCCATCAGAAGCTATTTAGGATTATGTATCCTGCTCAAGGACTGGGGAATGTACCAATAACCCTATGTACATGGTGGTCAAGTTAGTTTTGGTGGATTCTTTATTTACCATTTTCACTGAGTGTACATGGAACACCATCCTCTCTACACCACCTACACCAACATGCCTGCATGTCACACTGCCTGTGGTTGTCTTCAACTACGTACCACACTCAAACACAGAAAGAAAAGCAATAATAAGCATATAATAAATAATATTATCTGCTTGATATGGGCATTGCGTCGGAGCTTTGTCCACATATTTTCTGAATAGATTTTATTACATGTTGCTTAAGGGAAATGAAAAGAGTTATTATACTGTGCTTACATGCAGGCAGGATCAATGTGGATGTCATTGACAGTCCACACAGCCCTTGATACCTGAGAGGAAAGGGATCACATGAACCCCAGTCATGACAGAACACGTCTCTTCTGAATACCATATTGCATGTGAGTAGGCGCCTATGTTTTTACGCATTCATGCTCAGCCCACTAACCCACCCACACACATACCGACTAAAATCAGCCATTCACCCACACATGGATAACCCAGGCACAGCATTCATGTCACACAAGACTCTAGATATTAATTTGTCTGCCTGTAGATACTTCTTAAGCTCGAACGTAGGGAATTATGTAATCTGTGCTATATAAAATCGTAGATCGTAGATAAAATAATATACATATACACAAAAAACACAACTTCCTCTTTAATTTAAACTGAGTTTGATTCAACACCATAAAAAAAAAAAGCTAAATAGAAAAAAAGGAAAGTCATCACGACCTGGTCAGTCCTCCGTGAACTGCCCCTCAGAAAACAGCCTCTGCCTGGGCAGTGAGAGTCCCTCTTTTTACTGATGATGATTATGTAATGTGAGCAATGTGAGCAAAACACTTGAACTCACAATGTCAGAGTTTGATTTACAGAAGAAACAGGGTGGAAACCTGCAAAAAAATTATATATAACAAAATAATGACACATATGTTTTCCACATTCACTGGGAATTATTTTGAAATGATGGGCACTCCCGGGCACTACAATGAAAACCCTCTCTCTCTCTCTCTCTCTCTCTCTCTCTCTATCTTTCTCTATCTCTCTCTCACCATCTGTAAACATACATGTCTCATTAATGCATGTTACTAACTAAACTTCCCCGGAGTTTCTGTGCTCTCTTGTCCAGCAGGTTCTCATGGATCGTGGCTGCTGCTGTGATCCTGCATGACGTCCACTACACATATTACCACTGTCATTATTGTTACCATATCTCCATTGCAGTTTATAGTTAGTTAATGATTTGCTGCTGCTGTGCATCTGTATCTCTCTATCTCTATCACAGGTTCCACTGCTACTGTAATCATTTTATCAGTCATTGTAATTGTACAATATGTTTGTGTTAATTTGTCCTGTACATGTGACATCCATTGCACGTCTGTCTGTCCTGGGAGAGGGATCCCTCCTCTGTGGCTCTTCCTGAGGTTTATTCCAACTCTTTTTTTTTGTGGGCAAGTTTTTCCTCACTCAAACCGAGGGTGTCACTAGCTTTCTATACGTAACATGCAGACATAGAGGCCAAAGAAACCTTCATAGGTTGAAATTAAAACACAAAATGTCAAAGGTCATTTGGCCACAAGCTCACACAACTGTGTTCATAGTCTGTCTCTTTTTTCCTCTCTTAATGTTTTTGAAGCAGATTTTAGTCTAAAAGTCTAAATGTTTCACTGTTTCAAGATGAACATTGTCAACATCCATCTTCATTTTTACAGAACCTGCAGTGAGTTTTCATATTCAACCTTCAGTCTCGGTACTGGACCCACAAGTAAAATAAGAGCAAACAAGCATACAGTACAGATAGAGTGAAGCTTCAGTGTTTGACATCACATGGTGCATAGCCCTGGGCTAGCATGTGTGTTCCACAAGCCTTCGTTCCTCAATGTATTTTTAAGGAAAAGGTTTGAAAATGTGGTTGGGAAATGATGATTGGGAAAAAAATGTCTGTGCAGTGACAGTGTGATATTGCTTATGTCACTGAATTCCATCGTCATCCTAAAAAATATTACAGTAAATAATATAATAACAGGTTATCCAGAGCTCTTTTTGCAGTTGTCATGCTGAGTGATGTAGTTTTGCTGGTGTAGGTGAGTTTTAACAGTGACATAAAGTGCAGCACACATGCTGGGAAAACCCAGTTCCAGGATTAAGTAAAGGTTGGAATATGAGTGACAAAATGGATGAGGGAAGGCGAAGAGGATACTGCTGCTGGTTAGCTTGTCCACCTGTTGACACTATGGAGGCCTTATCCCACACTGCTGAAAATAGAGACGCTGCCTGGCTCACAGCTGGACCAACCTGACACTGTGCACAAGACAGAGTCTGCAAGTGTGTGTTTATAAGTTCATATGTTCTGAAAGAGAACTAATGTTAGGATGAAAACCCTCAACACCTGTCAGTCAAAAAAAAAAAAAAAAGCCAACAAACAGGGACTAAAGAAAGGTGCTGTCCAGTGCACATTATGCAGTAAACCTGAGAAACTCCACCTCAACTGATACAGTCCCCATATCGTGCAGGCTCATCAGGGAGAAAAGAGTCAATAATAGTTGCACATACTAATGGAGGACAAAGCCAAGGGAGCCAAGACTGTCTGCGGGTGCCATTACAGCACTTGTACTTACAGTAATTACAGTGCCCAAGTTAGCCAAAGCACAGGAACTGGCATATACATGTTCATTGAGCTGTTTCCACAGCTTCTTGGCTTGTAGGTTTTCATTTCTTATCCCTCCCCAAGAAAAGCTACCTCTCACTTTATTCAAAGCAAAGCAGATAAAGCCAAGGCAATGGTTTGGGTAATGACACAGTACAGTGAATAGTATTCAGCATATGCACAGCCAGTTATCCACATTTAAAGTTGTAATACTAATCCAGGTCAATGTCCATCTGACAGTGGCAAGTGTGCATTACTCCCTGACTGTCTGGCTGTCCAGCCAAGGTTTTCCTGCCTTCAAATCCCTGCTCCTCCTTCCTTAATCTGATATCTGATGGATTACCAGCATATAAGATAACAGGAGATGCCTTTACCAGTCTACAGCTCAGTCTGACGGGACTTGGCTTGGAAACGGCAGGCAGCTGGTTCCAGTCCAGCATGGGCCACAGTACTGTACTTCTGCTAAACAGTGATTATTGAGGTTTGTTGTTATGTAGAAAGGTGCACTGTAATAGAGTGACATTTTCCTAATGCAGTTGTGATTAAAGGAATACGGACCAACAACCTATTCTGTGAGCAAGTACCAACATTATGTGAATCCACAGTTTAACAACATTTTTTTTATATATGCATATTTTCCAACAGTTACAGCAGAAGCTTGACATATTACCACCTAATTAAGTTGAATTCTTATTGTTACTCTTAGTGAGTCCAGAGTACAGTGGTGGTCCAGCACTGACCATGCCTGTTTGTGTGACAGATATAATATGCTCATAATAGGCTTTATGTTAATGTTGGTATTTACACATGAGACTGATATCCATGTGAACATCTCACTTCCAGAGAAAAAAGATATTTCCCAAATGTTAAGCTATTTGTTACTAGCAGGATTATGAAACTAAACCTCTGAAGCAAATATGAAAATCTTTCTGTAAGTACAAGTCACTGCTACATGTTTACGCTGGATGACGATAACTGCAGTGTGATTTCAGGTCTTCATTCTGTAGGTGTGAAAATGAGCTCTCTACTTCATTAGTGTCTTCCCTCCCCTGCTCTGCCACATGTGCTGAAATGCTGATCTGGGATGAGTGGGAAGGAAAGGGCGCAGGTTGACTGGTTTTCTGCAGGCAGCCGAGAACGACAGCATGTATGTAGGAGTGCACGTGTGTGTGTGTGTGGGTGTGTGTGTACATACATTTATTACACACAAATACATGCAACGCAATACTTTTTTTTTCATCTTTAAAGACGTTCATTTTGTGCTTTTAAATGTGATTTCTAAAGAGTATGTAAATTTGACGAGATATCATCTTCCCAACTCCTGCTTGTGTGTGTGTGCGTGTCCATCTGTGAGTAAAAGTAGTTAAAGAGAGACCAGTGCTGAGAGCCTACAAGCAGCCGACAGCTTAAAGGAATTAAAAGATTAAAGAATCAAAAGACCCTCGCGGCTAATTTGAGCTCCTTTAACAACAAGTCGCCTCTGGGTAACTGACCTACAAGAAAGTATGTACAGAGAGGAGTTGACAACACAGTGGTAAAGTCTGTACACAACAATCTTTCTGATCTGACGAGAATATCTGCTTCTCTTTCAAAGAGACACTCTACATTAATGTGGCAGAGGCAAATGCAAACCATGATGGTGATACAGAGGTCTACTCACCGGGTGTGTGCTGTGTGTGTGTCCTTAAGCAGCTGATAGCAGAGCGTGTGTGGAAGGTAGAGCTCACTTTCACAGTGTATCCAACATTACTGAGCCCGAGGTTGTGTCGGGAGATTGTGTAGGCTGAGAGAGATTCAGACTGACTGGGAAGACTCCCTCCCTCTCTCCCTCCCTCTCTGCCTTTATCTGTTCCCTGTGAGTCTGTCACAGAGCCCAGCCATGTGCCTGAAATACCTCTGCCAAACAATTGCTCCACAAATGTGCACACACACACACACACACACACACACAGACACACAGACACACACAGACACACACACACACACACACACACTACAGGTATATGCTGCACAAATGTTGCAATACATAGCAACACACAGCTACAAAGATTTTTGATTTACTTACTTCCCACCTTAAAGAACAAGACAGCTGTTTTTTAAAGTCTACCACCACCGAGTTCTACATGTCTGAAATTGAAGTTGACTCACTGCATACATAATAAACAATCTATAGCGATCAGAAAATTTCAGACATTTATCATCATTTTGCATTTTGCATTTGTAGGGTCAACTTTTGAATCTATAAAATGCAACATATTGCATTGTGGGATTGTTAACAACACGTAGTGTGCATATTACAGACACTACTTTATGGAGCTCTGTGGGGCAGAGGAAGAACATATACAGTCACAGGGTGTGTATACACACACACACACACACACACACACACACACACACATACACACACACACGTATAGAAAATATTGTCTGTGGCCTGGGTGACAGCGAGTGGTGAACTGGTGATGCACTGGGCAGTTTTCACCACCTTCTGCAGCGCTTTCCGATCCAAGATGGAGCAGTAACCATAACAGACCGTGATGCATCTGGTTAGGACACTCTCAATGTTGCAGCGGTAAAAGATCACCAGGATCTGAGGAGATGGGTGTGCCTCCTTTAGTCTCCTCAAAGAGAAGAGACAATGGGCCTTCTTGATCAGGATGGATGTGTTGAGACACACCCAACTGCATGATGCAGATGGGGATGTGTGTGCCGCTATTGTTTTTCCTGAAATCCACAATAATCTCCTTGGTCTTCTTGGTATGAGGTTGTTGCCGGTGCACCAGGTTGCCAGGTGCTAGACCTCCTCCCTGTAGCCCCGCTCATCGTTGTTGGTGATGAGGCTAATCAACGTAGTGTCATCTGCAAACTTGATGATGGTGTTAGAACCATGTACATTGTTGGTCATGGGTGAAGAGGGAGTAGAGGAGAGGGCTCAACACACAACCCTGTGGAACACCAATGTTCAGGGTGAGGGTGGAGGAGCTGTGGTTGTCTAACCTGGCATACTGGGGTCAGTTGGTTAGGGAGTCCAGTATCCACTTGCAGAGGGAGGTGTTGATGCCAAGGTTGCAGAGTTTGGTGAGGAGACTGGAGGGGTTGATAGTGTTTAATGCTGAACTGAAGTCAAGGCAGCATTCTCACATACGTGTTGTTGTTGCTAGGCAAATTGGAGAGGGTCTAGTGTGGGACTGTTCTGAGTGAACAGACTTGCAACAAAAAGGCAGATAATTACTAATTTGCAGAGTCTGTAGAGACGCTGAGCCTTGTGTTGTGCATCTTATTCTACAGATATATTTATTTAATCCTACTAGTAGTCAAAAACTTCTAATGTCCTCTACGTACTGTATGTCCCTTCACCACCAGCCACGTTTTTGTTTTGTAAAAGACTATAAAGTACAGTTTGGTCTGCAGCACAGGGGGAATCTCTGAAAATGTGTGTGGAGTGAGGAGAAGAGAGTGTGTGTTCAGCTGTCCATGCCCATGACAGACATGCACAGCCATCAGTGCTGACATGCAAGTAGTGTACCAATCCTCTCCATATTTAGCTTCAGTGTGTGAGTGTGAGCAGTGAAGTGTGGATGGGCATATGTCTGTATGTCTGCATGTCATGTCTTTGACTCGACTTGTCGTGTTCTAACAATACATTCATTCACACTCACACTCCACGAAGGTGAGGCACTCACTGTTCGACGATCATACGTGTTAGGCAGAAGCCGTCAGTCCATCTGATACAAATTCATCGTTAGAAATTAATGCTTCATTCTTTCTTTTGAAATATTGCTCTACCTAAAGCTTTAATTGGAGAGGTTGATGTTGCCATAGCAACAGTAATCTCTCCAAATTTGTACATGGTTGGTAGACAGACCAGGCAGTGTGTCTTGAGAATGGCAGAATGGTGGTATACATTTGATGGTATTTACTGTCACTAACTGAATTTTGAGTCATTTCGCAAAAGAATATGCAAAATAAAAAGTTCTTTGCATCCTCTAGTATTATATATTAGGATTATTGAGATAAGCAGTAGGTGGCGCCAGTTCTCCAGTCAGAAAACAAGAAGATGGCACAACAAAATGCCATAACTAAAACACTAGTTGATCTCAACCGGTGAACAACAATGCAGAAAACAGGAAGTTGGTGCCAATTTTAAGAGCTGACACCACCTGAGCTGTTCTTGCTCCCAGGGAAGACATCGCCCATCCATGACCTCTGACCCCCAAATTTCGCTGGTCGCGCTGCATTACGTGTACGCCGTTCTAGTCAATGTTTTCAGTGGTGTCCCTGGACAGACTACAAGGACCCTGGGTGTAACATAGGATGATTAGCTGTCCTTTGCTGCTGTCATCTGAGGTGGATAAGTCCACTCCTTACCCAGAAAGTGTACAGGTTCTGGTCCAGGCTCTTGTCATTTCATGTCTATACTGCAACTCCCTCCTGGCTGATGTACTAGCATGTGCCATCTGACCCCTGCAGCTTATCAAGATTGCAGCAGCCTGGTTGGTTTCACCCTAATCAAGTTCAATTCAGTTCAAGACACTGGTATTTGTGTACTGTGGTGCGAATGGCTCAGGCCCACCACCAACCATACACCCCAGCCCGTCCACTATCCTCTGCTACTGTACTGCCAATTGGCTTGCGACTCCTGCACTATGTCTTGCTATATCCACCAAAGAGGTTTTGTTTTCATTGCCATTTCTTTGTCTGTCAGCAGGACTATGGAAAAAGTACTGGCCCCAATTTTCATGAAACTTGGTGGGATATAGGGTGTAAGAAGAACCCATTCAATTTTGGAGTGGAAAATAATCATGGGGCAGATATAGAAATTATTTTTCACTTTAACATGAGTGAGTGAGATAGTTATAGAGACATATATAGTTGTTGCACTTGCATATCATATCAGACTGGACTATTGACAATGATTTACTCTTTTAGTTTGTAATCTAGCACGCAAAGCAATCCAGCATATTAATGAAGTTTGATGTACTTGTGTTCATGTGTGATTCTTGCAGTTGTTGGAATGCAATTATTGTACATCAAAAAATAATGTTTGTCACGACCAACCCAATCAAAAGATTTGATCAGAGCACCGATGATGGAAAGAGCTATGAGCCTGCTTTACTCCTTCATAGCACAATCATTTTCATCATTTCATCATCATCCTCGTTCTCAGCACACCAGTACTATTCCACCGTTAGGCTGGCACCCCCGTCTCCATGGCAACCGCTGAAGTGAAGTGGAGTGTTTTAGCTGCTCTAGTCTAAAGATAGAGCCCTTATAAACACACCAGTTGGGTAGCCCAACCACAGTAATCATTTTCAGCAAAGACAGATGAAGAGTGGTTATAGCAGTGAATGGATGACACAAGTGGCACACAGAATGTGCTTGAAAGACAAAGAGCATGTTTTATATGGTGACCATGGAGAGTGGTTGTCAGGCAGATTCCCCTTTCATCGCTCCAAATCATGATTTACATGATTCACAATATCTTTCTAGTTATTGCCTAGCCATTATCTAGTTTAATGTGTAGTTTTTCCTTCCCCAAATTAGCTGTGTACTAATTTGATTAAACAAATGAATTCAGGAACATGCAACAAACAACCCCAAACCTGAAAGCAGGGAATCATTTCAGAAGGGGGTGGTGGGAGGTGGGGTGAAAACTGTAGCAAATGCTACAATATTTGATCTTAGCAACCAGAGCAGAAAGTAGTACACTGTGCACTACCAGCAAAATGAAGATAAATATATTCATTAAGCGCCTTTTTACTGGGCAATCAACCTCATCTTGTTTATGCGCTTGTGAGGTGTGGACGGGGGCGTGGTGCATCAGCTGCAGGAGAGAGGTGTGGGGAGGGCTCAGGAGAGCAGCGCCAGGTGAGAGTGATTGACACACTGGTTCCCGACTGGCTAATCACTCTCGCCCTTTTCCCAACACAGTAGCGTGCTGGACCAGAAGAAGAAAAAGAACCACGGACAAAGACGGACGGGAAAAGACGCACGGCAGACGGCAGTGAGACGCCTGTGATCGGCTGCAGTGTGTGTGATTTCTAAACTAATAAAAGGAACACTTGCAAATGAGCTTTGGTCTCAGCCTACTCTGTGCTAAGAGAACCCACAGTGGCAGTGAGCGTGTCACATGAGGATTTACCTGAATGGAAAGAACTGAAACAAAACATTTATTATGGCAATTATGAAAGGTAAAATTAAGGTAGAACACCACAAGGGTCACATGTATACCTCCACGTCCACCACTTGAGCCAACCCTAACTATAAACTCTTACATTTTACATTTACATATAGTCATTTAGCCGATGCTTTAACCCAAAGCGACTCATAAAAAAGGGAAACAATCATGGTAAAATGCAACAAGGACATGTCAGTGTTAGTGTTTAGCATGTTCAGTTTTGGAAGTGCTAGCAGAGGTCCTCTCTGTAGAGCTGGTCTGGTAAGAACTGATAATACATGGAACAGGGAACAACAGATGAGAAGAGTCTGGATTGTGTCGAGCAAACAGGTGGCAGAGCCAGGCATTGTTCATTGGAGGAGTGCAACAGACGTGAGGTAATTAACGGCATCCAAGTAGGTGGGTACAGAACCGGAGACAACTTTGTAGGCAGGCATTAGTGATTGGAATTTAATGTGCAGTGTTACAGCCAGCCAGTGGAGCTCGATGAGCAACGGGGTAACTTTTGCCCTTTTGAGTTGATTGAAAACCAGGTTCTGGATCATCTGAAGAGGTCTCACCTTGCAGGTCGGGAGGCCCGTCAGGAGGGCATTACAGTTAATTAGTTATAGGATTACCGCAGCCTGTATTAGCAGTTGGGTAGCACATTAAGTCAAGTAAGGCCTGATTTTATATTCTTTAAAAAGGATTGTCTTAAGCCTACTCTTAAATGTGGAGAGGGTGTCCGACTCCAGAATCAGAACTGGAAGCTGGTTCCACAGGACTGGAGCTTGATAGCTGAAAGCTCTGGCTCCCATACTTTTAGCCTAAGCCTGAAGAAGAAGAGTTTCCTATTTACATATTCATGTTGTGTTTGTTTCCTGTATTCTCTCTCTTTTGTCTCAACCTGAGAAAAACATTCAGCTTTACCATTTAGCTGCTAATATCAACCAATAAAGTTGATGAGAGCAGACTGAGCCAAAACAATAAAGTTGTGGTATGTAAAAGCAAAACAAAGTGCTGGAAAAGGGACAGATGAGAGATGAGAAGAACTGTGGAGTTCATGATCATCCTCTGTGACTTTAAGTGACTCATGTCACAGTACTGTATTGCTTAGAGTAAATTAGAAAAATAAAGTCTGAAATGTCTCAGCACACAGCTGGTAAGAGCAGACAGTGATTCTTTCTTGAGACTCAAGACCCTGCACAATACATTCATACTGCCAACATCAAATGGTTGCTTTATTTAGACTGCTGTACAAGTCAACTAAGCCATCAGATCAACACTCCGTTATTTATCAGCACTACATATATTTAAACATCCAGCTTTAGAGAACATACAAACTGTCATTACCTGGTTGCATGTCTGTGTTTCATCCAGGCCTCACACTGTGTGTGATTTTTGAGTCTCTGCTGTGCACAAACTGTACCATGATTCAAATCTCTGACAAAAACACACCTTTTTAAAATGTCTTTTAATGTTTAGCTCAGTCTATTGTGTTTGTAGTGTACTATCTCATATTGTTTTGATGATTTGATGTTCTTCTTATGTAAAGTGTCTTTGAGTACCTTGAAAAGCGCTTTTAAATAAAATGTGTTATTATTATTATTAAGATTCAGCTTTGATGTGTAAATGCAATCTTTTTATTTTGTATCCCAAACAGGGTGTTGCTCTGTTACTTAGCATCTGACTAGCTGAACTGATGTTTAAAATGATGGTTTACCAGCAATGGAAGTATCACAGTTACCATGTACTCTGAATTCAATTACATAAGGACTGATGTTTTGTGCATGTTAACCAAATTTCATAAGATACTATCTTCCTTTATTATTTGTTATCATAAAAATCCTATCTTAACAGAATGTGTCTACTTGCAGTGTTGTGTATACCTTTTGGTAATATTGTTTTAAATCTTTCAAACATTAATAATATAATTGCAAATGTGTTTCTTTTTAATAATTCCTGACAAACTGATCAGAATAAATAAACTTAAACAAGGTCTGCAGTGCATGCTTGTTTTCTTAACTTTGCTGTGTTTTAATTATTAAGTGTTTTAGTGTTTTGCACTAAGTTATATTTTCTTCTATGACCTTGCTGGTGTTCTCTGGTGTGAAGACTGGTTGTTGCTGAGGTCTCTGAACAGTGATGGCCTCTTGGTATCAAGCTCCTGAGGATACTGGTCTGCAGGAGGAGCCAGACAAGAGGGACTGCTGGTCTACCATGCAATACTTTGCGTGGGTTTAAAAAAAAAAAATCATTCTGCAATAAACTCTGAACTTTTAAATTGTGCCTTGTGGTTTTAAAAGTCTGTAAAGGTTCTCAGTCATCTGGGCATTTTTTTTCAAAAAAGGTTAAGTCTGGGGCAACTGGACTTGCTTGTAGATCTGTGAAGATGTTTCGCCTCTCATCAAAGAAGCTTCTCCACTGACTGGCAAGACTCCTCATCACATCGACAACTCCATGGACTTGTCAACAAAGTTTTCCTATGAGGGTCCAAGCTCAAGAAAAGGAACATTTGAGGGATGCACTAAAAGTTCGTGGGCCCTAACTGGACTTTTGAAAAAGCAACCACAAGATCCAGAAAGGATAAGACAATTGGTGATGAAGGAAAGAAGGACAGGTGGAAAAACACTATGATCCCTTGCGTATCGGAAAAACTCAGGAGGATCTTCAACAAGCATAGAATGGCAGAACCAGAGCTGGCTAAGTGGGCAACGTAACTCACCTCTGTAATGGCAAAAGAGGACATTGACAGACGAAGCTAAGGAGACAGAATTTGAGTGAGCAAGAAGCCACTGGTTAAGAGTAATCTGGGACTGACTTTAACCCCGAAACTCCACCTCTCATGTCATAGCTGCAACGTGGTTTTGGTTCACCCTTTAAATGACTTTAAATCACACTGGGAGTGTTTAGCCCACCGTGCTTAGATTTGGTCATTTTCCTGGTTTATGTGCTTCTAAATTTGTAAATATGCTACACGGTTAATTTGTTTCGCTTTTGTTTTCACGACTGGTAGTTTGCACGCTGTATTCTCTATCCATATTGCATCCTTGCTGGGAGTTAACCTGCCTCCAACTATTCTGTTTTTCAGCAGAGAAAACAGAATCTTATCACATAAAAACAGACAATATTTAGAACATTTTAATTGTGTTAAATAGTTTGGGTACCCGTGAGCACACCCAGGAGCGCTATGCAAAAAGCCAAACTAAAAAGAAATGTGGACAAACAGGAAGAGATGACTTCACCAGCCAACTGCATGCCTCCCCTGCCACATGACCACGCCACATTCTCCACTGTGTCTCTAATTAATGGAAATGTATGGTGCATCTGCGCTGGCATTGGTGGGCCTGATGTAAGGCTGCCTGTCTCTCTGAAGAGGCCTTCATAACACATCCACAGCCTCCCACCCACTCACATTCTGTCTTGGAGAGGAATTATGTGTGCAGCTCTGAGCCACAACAAAGCAGACTGATATAAAGACATTCATCTGACAGGAAAATCTGAATTATTCTATATATATTAAGGATGCTAAGTAGATCAATTGAGAACAGCAGCTTAACATGTTTGTTGATGTGAATATTAAGTGTTTTGGTGTTTTACAGCCCTCAGGGTGTCTTATATTACATTTAGTTTTCCCTATTCTTTCCATTGTGAGCAAAGATGTTTGAAAATCAATCTAAGACCCATGCTTTTGTCTGCATCACATGGACCATCAGCACATTAGATTTTCAAAAATTACAGAAATTACAAAATTACAGATGTCCAACCTTCTCCTCATAACCCTATTTACTTAAAGAATGTAGCTTGAATATTTTTTCTGGGAAACAGCATTTAGGCAAAAACTCACTGACTGTATATATTTATTTTATAGACATATGTGACAAAGTGGGTGAGCACATCATTTATCCCATGTATCATCAGCTCCACATTTAGTTTAACCATGCTTGCATTTATTTGTTTTAGTGCATCATTCATCATTATGACTCATTATACAGATACAGACATCAAGGATTTTTTTTTATGTATTTTGTGTTTAGTTATATTTCGCAGTTTGACATGTTAGGTTAAAATACATAACATAAATACATATATACGACTATTGCTAAATTTAGTTATATGTTATATGTTGTGTATAAGTGTGTGTATTGTGTATGTTATATGTTTCTATTGTAAATATGTCTAATAATATAACTTTGTAAAGCCCTGTATTAAGAAACCAGTGGAGTGACCCCACTAATGGAACAGCCGGACAGGTGATGCCTCTCAGGGCAAGAACCTAAACAGGTGTAACTGTGCATGTGATATTGAAATCATTTGTTTTGTTGAGTTAAACTTAGTCAACTGTTTAGTTATTCTTCTGTGTTTTGTATATATTTTTGCTACATGTGTAGCTGTTTTTGAAATGGTCTTTTTAATTTAACAATGTAGCGTACTTACTCATTAGAAGCACATTTGCAGCAGCATGGAGAGCACTTCTAAACAATCATAGCCTGATTTGCAACAAGACATCCATGTACATATTGTATTGTTCTCCAGTTCCAAAACTGAACATGAATTCCTGAAATGTATTTTACTGTCAAGTTTTCAAGAACACAATGTTTTCCTGTTGTGTGTGTTTAATGGATGTAGCTGATCTCAGGCCTGTCACAGTTTATTGGCTACAGCATATCTCACCTCACTGTCAATTCTGACTTCTTGTTTCCAGAGCCTCATGCCACTGACTGCAGTCACGTCACCAGCCAGTTAGCATCAGCGGACAGAAATAGCTCTGGTGTCATGCGTTCTATCCTGTGAACACACATGTCCCGCTGGTACATTAAAAAAATGAACTCTGTGAGTTGTTGGATTAAATAAATTAAATCTATACCCAATTTATTTAATATAGCTGCGTTTGCTTTTTAAACCTAGTTTACTTTAGCAGGTACAAAGTCTCATAACATAACAGTGTTAATTGATGGGTATAAATTTGTGGCGGGCGGACGTTGGGCGCGAGGATCCCTGCCGTGCCTACGTGAAACAGTATGTAATATCATACACGGTATCCTATGGAATAAAAAAACCTTAATCAAGTTTTTGATTTTAATTAATTATGTGTGCTGCCAGTATTTTTGAACTCTTTCCTGCTCAGGATAATTCAAATCAAATCAAATTTAATTTTATTTTTTTCAAACATATTTTTATTGAACTTTTTTGCAAAGCATTTGTAGAAAGGAGCAACATAAAATATACATTAGCACACATACACACACAGTAATAATAATTAAAAAAAAAAAAAAAAAAAAAAAGGGGGAGTTCAGGGAGACTGATCCCTTTCCCAGGCCAGTTCTATAAGTCCTGACCTCATCTTACGAGGTGCAGTGGTGCCGAGATAGACAAGAAATGGGTCCCATGTCTGGTAAAATAGAAACGGTTTATCCTTCAAAGCTGCAGAGTAGGCTTCAAATGGTATGATACTAGTCACTGTTTGTTTCCACTGATTGAGAGTGGGGGCTTTATCAGAGATCCATAAGGCCATGATACATTTCCGAGCACAATGTAGCAGAATGTGTAAGAGGTCTCTGTTGTGAAAATCTGCAGGTAACTCGTCCTCCAGTCCCAGCAGACAAGTCCTTGCACTCAACTGTAGATGACTCTTAAAAATTGTGTTCAGCTGTTGGACTACTACAGTCCAGAACTGCTGGATAAGATGACAGCTCCACAAGCAATGAATAAGTGATCCAACTGCAAACTGACATTTAACACAGAGCTCAGACAAAGTTGGGTTCATTCTGTGTCTGTCTTCAGGGGTGACATACAGCCTATGTAAGATTTTGAATTGCCTTTCCCAAGCAGAATTAGACACCAAGACCTTAGAGGGATGGCTGCACAGGGCATCCCAGTCAACAGGCTCTATTGTACCCAGGTCAGAGTCCCATTTGCCTTTTACTCTAACAGAGTTATCTACATTGAGACTACATAGAATCTTATAGAGCTTCTTAGTGAAAGCTTTAGGCTGCACACCATCTACCAAAAGGGATTCTATTGGTGAGATAGCCAGGCCACCATTGGAATCTTTCAAGCCACTTTGAATAAAGCTTCGAACCTGAAGAAATTTAACAAAATCCTTATCGGTGACACCAAACTTACTTTTCACTTGCTGGAAGTTACAATTGAGCCTCCCGAATCATGTCCCCACAACCTTAATACCCTTGAGCTTCCAATCCAAATACAGGACCTTGACAGGTGGTGTGGCCTGCCCCTATCCCTCTTAGGACGTATTCATTTGATCAAAATGAACATCCTCCCCGTCTTCTATATTCTTTCAAATGTTACCACTGGTCTTGTCAGAAAATGTTTTCACAAAATTGAATAGTGCTATTATATCATTTATCTGGCGTAAAAAGAGGCCCAGGCTAAGATACAGTTTTCTGTGCCTTCCTGTTAAACGTGGTGGCCAGCCACCAGTGTTTTCATATTACCTGTGGGCACAGTTTAAGTTTCTTTTGGAATGGTTCATAGGTGACCCGGATTCTATTTGGCTCAGCTGTGAATCAGCTTCTTTGGGAAGGATCCCTTTGCAGAATTTGCTATATATCTCCCAGGCAGAGTTACAATTCTGACAAAGGACAATCTACTTTTAAAGAATATGGCAACATTGGCGTAAAGTCAGAAAAATTGGAAGGGTACAATTAGTAAATTCGATATTATATCGAATATACTCGATATATCGCGGCTTGTTCTACGTGAGATGTATGAAATGACTATATCGCGACCATCGAGTACTTGTCTCGTAAATGTTTTAAGCCGTCTGCATTTAATTCTCCGGAGTTTCGCCTGTCACTCACTCCTGACTGCCACGCCCACCCAGAAAAATCCCCTGCGCACATGCGTACTTTCTGTATCAAGTGAGGAGAGAAGTGAAGAGCACAAGCGAGTTAATTGAAGATGGAGACGGACAACTTGGTTCCGAAGAAAAACAACTGCGGTCACGCCAGCCGTCCTCGTTTTCGCGTGGTCACGTCAGCTGCTCCAATATTTTCAAGTGCGCCCTTATTGCCGACTTTATGGCAAAAACTTTGAGAAAACTGGGAAAGTCAGCGCTATCGTGTGGACACTTCGGTTTTCAAATAAGACGTGGGGTTAAATTTATTAAAGGTTTATTTATAAAAATAGAAGAATGGTTAAAATGTGATTTAAAAAATGTCTCATAAGCCAAGTAGGATCCGCACTGCTTTAAAGCTCATATTTACATTATGAAATGCATTAAAAATTCATAAAAAATATGACAAGTGTTAAAGGCTATAAAAAGAGTACAAAACAACAACAACAAAATATCGAGATATATATCGTGTATCGTGATATAGCTTAAAAATATCGAGATATTGGTTACAGGCCATATCGTGCAGCCCTAGGTACAATAACTGTTTCTCTTTGTTAACCCCTATTCACGAGAACCTGGACTTTCACCCTGGACTTCAGGGTGGCCTCGTGGTAGAATGGTCTAAAATGAGTTGAATCTAAAAAAATGTGTGTTGTGTGTGTGTATGCTTGTGTCTGTAGAATGTTTTCAATGCGTTGAATCTAAAAAAACTGTTAGTGATAAGTGTAATATCCAAGATCCTAGTTGAAATGGTGTAATTTAGGAATTAAGTCTGTAAAGAGAAAGTAATTTAATTGTAGGTTCTGTAACATGCTTGAAGTTTGTAGATCGGTTTGACAATGGTAAATCATTGTGAGCGCAAGTTTTACTAATTTGTCGCACTATTATACGTTTAATACAATACATCGTCACAAGATCTTGGGAACTGTGTCGTTAAGGTAGTCTGTCAGTACAGGCGACAGTAGTTTTAAAGTGAGAAAGGAGTGTGAGACTGTCCTGCAGCGGTCCTGAGACTCACCTTCCATGGTGTGCACTTACCACTTATTTGATCGAGATCAGGACAGATGTTTATTGTTGAACAACGATAAATGTCGTCTGGTTTTACTGGGCGGTCTGTGGCAGTGGTCCTCGTGTTGTGTGATGCGCAGTGTGTCTGTGTGTGTGTCTGTGTTTACTCTGTGGGTGATTGTGTGTGGGTGCATGCTTGGTCTGTAGAAATGTTCTAAATGAGTTGATCTAAAAAAAATGTTGATAACAGTGTAATAGTACAAAGATCCTGTTGAAATATGTAGTTTTGAATTAGTGCCAAACTACTAAAAATGGCGTGCGCTCAGCTTCTGGTGGCCCCTCCCCCCTCTTCTCCTTCACGCAGCCTGAGGTTGCCAAGCAACCAGGACCAACGTAAATCAGGGGAGCATTTGCACCTGTTAGAAATGTCAGTTGGAGACTGAGAGAAAATGCTGAGAACTGCTCTCGAAAAGGAAGGACTTCTGGCCAAACCGTAATTCCAATAATTGAACCGGCTTAACCTGAGGCACGATGAAGACCTCCTGATCGTTTAACTATTCATTTTGTGTCGATAAATTGAAGAAATGTGCCCTCAGGAGCAAGAGAGAGAAACGTTACTACTTCTGCCTTCTCCAGAAAAGTTTTTCTCCTTTCTTAATAGGGAGTCCTATGAGGCTGTTGGCGGGAGTAGTCGATCACTGAGCGCGTATGGGAGCCAAAACTAATGCTGACAGCTTTGGCAGCGAATTGATGAATACAACAAATTTTGCTACGTGTTTCTATGTAGAAATCGTTCTGTAGTGGGCATTTGAGGCCCACGGTAGTCGATCGTCCGTTTTATTTTTTCACTGATTTTTCTCTCCCTGCTCCTCACCTAGCTCAGTGGTGTCAACTGGTGGGCCTTCTGTGGGGGTGGGTCGGCGAACACCTGGTCAAAAGTAAATAATAGTTAATGCGCATCTGATGTTGGACATGGTAATTTTAATTTTAGAAAAATACTTATTGTGAAAGCAACGCGTCGGAAACGTGCAGCCAGCCTAGGCGCGGTAGCCATGGTAACTATCATTGTTTACGCTCATTCCAAGTTTGTTTGCTACTAGGAGGTAAGATGGCAAAGCGTAAATATATGACCCGGAGTATTGAAATCTGGATTTTCGTTCATCGGGATAATAAGGGACAGAAACCCCATGTGTTATTTGCAGTGAATGCTTGCAAATGAGAGCATGAAACCATCGAAACTGAAGCGCCATTTAGAACGAAACATTGCTACATGCATTCAAAGACGAAGCCGGTGGATTTTTTTTTCAAAGGCAACTACAAAGCTAAGGACTCTCACAGACGCGTCTGAAGCGTCTTGCTCCAAACAAGAGGAAGCTCTCCGTGCATCCTATCTGTAAGCTCACCGCATTGCAAAGGCGAAGAAACCGCACACAATAGCCGAAGAGCTTATGGTTACCGCAGCCACGGATATGGTGAGGAGAGGTACTGGGTCATCAATCAGCGCACAGGCTGAAAACCTATACTGGCTGTCCAATGACACATAGCTTCGCCGTATTGAGGACATGTCTGTTTAATATTAAAGAACAAACCGTAGCCCGCGTCCAAGCAAGCCCCCCATTTTGCCCTGCAGATGGATGAATCCACAGATATAGCTAACCATGCTATTTTGATGGTTTATGTGAGACACGTCTGGGATGGTGATATGCAGGACAATTTCTTGCAGCAGAGATCTCCGACCCACTACAAGGCAATGACATTTTCAATAGTGTGGACTTGTACTTGAGCTCTGTGGTCTTTAGCTGGGAGTACTGCGTGGGAATCACAACACCGATGGCGCTGCCAGCCATGACCGGGAAACATTCCGTGTGGGTGAGCAAATCTGGAGAAAGCCCCTAATGCGACGTGGAACCACGCTTTTTGACCCGAGCACTGGCGGCCAAGGATAGGTGCCGGTGCTTGATGAGGCTTTGAAAGAATGTCACAAAGTGGGGAACCACATAAAACGCAGCGCAAAAAACAGCCGCTGCTTCTCAAAGCTGTGCAAAGGACGTTGGGCTCCGAGCACATGCAAGTGTTGTATCACTCAGAAGTTCCGCTGGCTCGAGGGGTAAGGTGTTGTCACGTGTTTAGAACTGAAACAGAAATCGCCACATTCCCTCAGAGAATAACTCTCCATATGCTGAACTATTTTGACAACGAATCTGGCTCGCGCTAGTTGCATATCTTGCTGATGTGTTGAGCACCCAACGCATTAAACGTGTCTATGCAAGGAAGAATACACAATATTTTTGAACAGTCTGACAAAAGCGCTGCGTTTGAGAAAAAGATCACACTGTGGAACATCATGTATCCAAAGACAGACTGGACATGTTCCCCAACGCTTGCCATGAAGCGCAGCAGCTGGACACTGCAGCCAAAAACGACTTGAAAAAAACTCTCAGTGCGCATCTTACTAACTTCAACCCTCGGTTTGACACACTACGTTCCTGAGAAATGCAGAGATGATGACTGATACGCGATCCCTTTCGCGTCGACATGGAAAGCATCACGTTTGCCAAGAATGAAGAGCATCAGCTGGTGGAGCTGTCATGTGACCAGACGATAAAAGAGATTTGCTGGGTAAGCCTTCCCACTTCTGGTGCGGCGATTGATGGCTGATAATCCATCCCTCGCCACTCTAGCAGTCAAAACGCTCCTACCATTCAGCACAACCTATCTTGTGAAAGGGGCTTTGTCCACCTTGTTGTGCAGCTCAAGTCTAAGCAGAGAAACGACCTGGAACACTGAGCATGATCTGAGAGTAGCTCTGACTACTGTCATCCCAGACTTTGAAAATCTCATCAAAAGTAAAACCACATGCCCAGCTCTCCTCACTGACTTCCCCAATGACAGATTAGGTGAAAATCTTGTTTTTGTAGAATCTTTCATTGTTTTGATGTTATATATTTTTTTTTATACTTTATCCATGGCAGAGGTCATGGCCCTCCTCATTAGTTGCTCGAATGCAAAGATATGCCTACATAGTGGAATTTTAGTTTAAAAGTGCCATAATTACTTTGTGCACTTTAATAATTTTGTTCACTTTCAACATGGCAGATGTCATGGTCCTCCTCAGTTTATTAATGTGGCCTTAATGCAGTGAAAATAGCTGGTGGGTTGATTGTGGTCTTTATTTTGTGCAATTGACTATTCACTTTTGTTGTGTGTGGTTCGCTTCAGGTTCCTCTGAATATGCTCTGGATGCAAAGATCAGCATAGAGCATAGAAAACGTTTCATTATGTATTATATCACTTATGGTACAGCAGTTTGTCGCTCAGGTTCCATTCTATGTGCTCTGAATGCACTGTGCCTTGATATAAAGTTTATTTATTTAAAAGACCTGAGTTTTCAAAGGATTTTTTTTATTTTTATCATGTTGCATGTTTTTGAATGCTATAAAAGTGGGTCGCACTTATGACCATGGGAAAAAGTGGGTCCCAGAGTGAGGACCAGTTAGAACCCACTGCTCTAGCTTGTGATGTCATCCACTCTAGGCACAAACATTCCGCCACATACACACCATTATAAACACAGAAATTTTAGACTAAAAACTCTCGACCAACTTTGAGCCTGAGTAGTTTGTAAAACGTAAAAGATTTGAAAAAAGTTAAATACGGTTTTAATAGTGAAGAGTTTGTGTACCAATTTGCCCTAATTTGAATGAAGTCCTAGTAAGTAGGTAAACGTTGTATTAAATTGTAAAATGTTTGAGATAAGTTTTGTCCAGATATTTGATTTTGTGTATGCATTTTAACATTAGGAAAAAATTGCAGAAAAAGTTAATAATTTTGTAGAATAGATTACATATTGAAGTGAGTAAAAGGAATAGCAAGCAGCAGCAAGGATGGAGCTGCAATCTAGGGGTATAATTGTTTATTTGTTGGGGGACAAAATTATGGATAGTCTTACGGGGCAAAACCGTACGGAGAAGAAAATAATAATAGAAACTGCATTTTAGCCCTGCGGAAGTGTCGGTGGGGTTTGTGTCCCTCTGTGCCATCCCCGCCGGCCACCAAGTGGCCCACCGCCTCGCCTTGTTTTGCATGTCTGTTTCCCTGTCTCTTTCAACCATCTGGCCCCCCCCATTCCTAGCATCTCTTAGCTGTTCTCTATGACAAGTAAAGTGTGAAAAGGCCAAACATTAAATTTAAAAAAATGGAATGACTGAAAACAGTAAAATTGTAACAAAATCTTTAATAAAGTTCTGTTCTCTATACATGTTTTCAATCCACCAGCTCAATTCCCATGACCGAGAGCACTTGGCGACGGGGGCAAGGAAAAACTGCCTGTGGCAGTAAACCTTGAGCAATCCGGATCAGGTGGGTGGCCATCTGCGCCGATCGACAGTTCTAAATGAAAAACCAATAACCGCAGAGTACCGTAAACTATAGACTTTGTTGTCAGTTTTCACATTGGAGTGGAGTGTTATGTATGGACAAGCTGGTCCTGTACAAGAGAAAAGACAAAAGAATGTTATAATAAACGTAAGATGTAAAGTTGTGCGTCCAGAAGTTTAATAAACCATATTATAAATACCTTAAATACTTCTCACACCAGAAAAATCCATCTTCTATGTTATCCAGTGGCCACGAACACAGAGAGCTTTGGTAAGTGCTAACGTGATGTGTCAGCGTCTTGTTAGCATCTTTAGCTCCCGAGTTTAGAATTCCGGAGTGTGCACGGAAGTGGAGGGATCGAGTGGTGTAAGACCTGGAAAAGAAGTTGAACCTAAATGACATTTGTCTCAATGTTAACTAAAGCAAAACATGAAATAAAATCTCCAATGGCCTTTTGCAGGGGTGAAACACAGTATCTCATATCCGTCATAGGTCATCTGGTTCCAGCCAGTCATCCGGTCGTGGCAGCTTTGTTTTTATGACCGTCCCCTCACAGTGCTGGAGGGAGTAGGTGAGCCAGGGCCGTGCAAGTGTCACACAAGCGGACACGAGAGAACTCTAATCCTCTCAGCTCAGTAAACTTAAACAAGTTAAGAGTCTATGACAAGTTTGTGGGCAACCGCTCGAGAGAATAGGGGAAGTGGGGTTTTAGTACAGTCAGTGTACATTTAAAACACTCATCTATGAATAGACACTATAATAGTGTACAAGGAAACACAGTTTGCGGTCCAGTTACTGTTCCCAATAACGCTTGCGTTGACTGGAAGGAATGGGGCTCGACGCACCAATCTTCCTGATTATGGACACGACCTGCATTATCGCCTAAGCCCAGCCCCCCTTATACCACACTGAAAACAGCCTAAGAGAGACTGAGGCCCATCTTTTAAAGCACCTTTAAAAGGTTTTACGAGTTTTTTAACAGCAGTAACCAAACATGGAAGGAAAGGACACATGTAGACTTGAGGAGCTGGGGGTACGAGACGGACCCATCTTCCGTGCTTAGTGACCACCCCTTTAACCTCCTAAGTAGACCCCTTTAACAATAAAAAAAATATACTTTGATTGAAATAGCACCTGTTAAAAGTTTTACAGAGGTTTACTAGCAAATAAAAACCAGAATCAATGAAAAAATAATATAATAACAAAAGGGAAAAGGAAATTGAGCAGATACAAAGACACCACAGACTTTTAACGTTTACAGTTTCCTTTAACAGACAATTGCATTATGCTGTTTTAAAGGGTTCCTCTGGTCCACCCTCCCACCCACTCACCAACAGTCTCAGAGAGACTGAGAGCAGCCTGGAAGATTTTGAAGCAGGCCTGACAGAGGATAAACCCCCCTCGGATATAAATTGACCATTGTAGTTTGTAATATTAAATTATGTATAAATAAAGTATCATAATCGTAAACACGAACTGACATTTTAGCTAAGGTTTGAATATCAGATTGCATGTTTCAAATAATTTGACTCAATTACATTAGTTTGATTAGTGTGCCTTTGTTCATTACACAGTGCACAGGATTGGATAGCTGTAATATGTTTTTATGACACCGGAATAAAACAAAAGTGTGGGGTTTGAGGAGATAAAATCGGGTCCAGCATGTGTATTTGTGTTTTCTTCTCTGTGGTTTGCATCAGTATGAGCTGTACATAGCCCTGGACTGAAACACACACAGTATTGGCTTACGCCACCAGAAGAGATTTTCATTAAATCGGGACCAGCAAGACAAGATGGTTGGATTCCATGATCTCTAGTGTCATCTAAAAACTTTGCAGTTTACAGGAATGAGGTAACACAATGTAATCGGAGGTTCTGTACAACCAACTGCAATCATTGCACGCACTGGGGTTTGGTGCAATCTTCAAGGCCAAAACTCAAGGTCATTACATTATGCAAACTGTTGTTCATGGAATTTGGGAAGTGTTTCATTCATAAACGACAAACTCACCCGCGCTTGGGTAAGACAGTCCTGTAGGTTTTTGGGTAAGATACAACGTTCTGTAGCTGTACATGTTTATTTAGGCCCCCTAGACTGGGAGACTCGGTGCGACAAAGGACGCCTTGGTAAGATGATTTCCTGTGAGACACAAGACATCTGCAAGACACATTTTCGTGGTGGCTCTCATGTCATTTAACATGGGGGTGGGCACTCGATGTTATTGTGACAATGGTCAAGTGGCACTCCACTTTAATGTTTGTTTTTGATGGAGAAGAGGCATCAATGTTGTCCAAAGTCGACTTGTCTACTAATTGTTCTGCGAAGGCTTGCTGTGATTTCTGGGTCGCATATATTTTGCTTTGCGTCATGACATCAGAATGTGAAGTCCACGAGAGAGCACTCTACAATAGCACATAAGCCTTTTCCAGGTTCAACATATGTGGTTTGATGAAAGACTACACTGAATTCCTTGTCCATACCTTGAACTTTGGTGTATTGTACAAGCAAAAGCCAAAGTTTGATGGGAAACTGTC
This sequence comes from Larimichthys crocea, assembly GCF_000972845.2. Taxonomy (NCBI): domain Eukaryota; kingdom Metazoa; phylum Chordata; class Actinopteri; family Sciaenidae; genus Larimichthys; species Larimichthys crocea. The sequence continues at coordinate 36,135 of NW_020851716.1, read as the reverse complement.
TGACCACAAGCAACCAACCTTTCTGTTTTAGGTTTCCTCACACCCTGTCTAGATGTTACACAAGATTTGTCAGGTTCTCAGGTGCTCATGTTACGTAATTCAGTCAGCTGTTTGCATCGTCCATTGTGGAAGGCAAAGATATTAAATTGTACAAAACCATGTTGTCGAGGTTACGTAATCCTCGCCTGTTGTAGGCAAATGTCCATTAAAAACCAATCCTTTGAGGATGATCATGTTGTCGGTTAGCATGACACGAGCACCCTCAGCAACATTTAGTGTAGTGATAAGTCATTTTTGGTCTCCCTTTAAATGTTTTTTTTTTTTCCGGCGTGTCATCTGCCAGTGTGTGGGGTCATCTCCTATAGTCAGCACATCGATCATTGCAGTGACCTTGTGATGTAGAAAAGCGTAATGGTTGCAAATTGTTGTTGAATCACACTTGTTGTATTCCGCAAAGAGGTGCAGGGACAAATCAGTGTGGACAAAAGTGCTGGTTCGGTAACAGTTTGTAACAGCAATGCTCTGTCTGCTATAAGACAACTCATCAGTTTTCTCTCTTTAGTACTAACGGATGACGGTTAATTCAAACATCTCTTCGGCAAAGGTCAAACATCCATCACTTTGACGCATTAATCTCAGTCAGAGTGATCATCTGAAAGGTTTCTCGTTGCCACAAGGGTAGTCGACCTGACTTGGTAATATACACACATAGAGTCTTAGACTACCCAGTGTTAACTGATAGAAATCCCAACGTGCATATGACATTTCGCGCGCCAAAGGGGTCTTCTGTGGTGCTTTAATATCTGTTTCAGGTCGCTGGCATCTACATATGCAAAAAGGGCTTTGTGTGAGGAAACCATGGACAAATTCTTGCATCATGATAGATTCTCTGCGTTGTAGAAGTTCACATCGGATTCATCCCAGTTTGGTTAGAACCAAGTATCCTTGAAATGGGGTTTTAGGCCTTCTGGGCAGCTTAGGAAGAGAGTGAGCTGTTGTAACCAGTATATGTAAGGCACAGCAGTTGGTCCAGTAGAAGCAGTCCAGACAGTACAGTAGGTTTTGATATGTCAGCATCCTCACAACGATCTTGTAGTTTGAACATATCTTAGATGCTGTCAGAGTAGATGCATTGGATCATGTGACTTACCTGTTCCAGCAACCACCATTAGTAAGAAAACGGTCAGGATTTTGGCCACAACGACGCTTAATGCAACCCATTCCTCTCACTGCATAGAATACACAATGCCGTTGCTGGTTCGAGTTCTGATAGCATTTGCGTAACAGGGGGTCGATTGCAGGAACCCTCTCAATGATCGCTTGACTTCTGTTACAACTTAGCTTGTTTAGCATAGTCGGTTATCGATATGCGGGAATCGTCTTGTACATTTTGTATAGATCTGGCGTCTAGCTGCCGGAATGCTTCAAACAGCTCCAAGCCTCAAACGAGTGCTCAGATTCGGTGGCCGATGACACCATCATCCAGACAATGCCTCTGTTCGCTGTCAAAGAAGTCTTCTAGGGGCATCTCAATGTTCCCTCAACGTTTTTTCTCATTGTCTTCTCATATTTCCTTTTGGGTTTCGCTTGACAAGGGAGTCGGACAAATCGGATGTCAGAACCTGGGAGTTGAACCACGCCATTTATTGAAAAGGACTCATATGTGGGTGGATCGGTCCTCTTCAGTGGTCTAGGTCTCGAGCTGTAAGGCAGGTATGGTTTAGCAACGTGCATAAAACTGCTCAGGATGATTTTTCCTGCGATGTTCGGTGAAATCTGATAATAGGCAGCTGATCTGTTTCTCTCTCTGAACAAAACCCCATCTCGTTGCAGACGTAAAACATTTTTACCTTGGGCTTTGTTGGCCATAGACATTCTGCAAGTAGCTGCAAAGTATAGCTGACTGCAACATGATCTCAAATTCTGTGTCTCAGGTCTGGCTTTGTTTTGTCTGCAAAGAAGCCATCCACACATTACAACATTTACACTTTCGACTTTTTTCTGCTGTTGTGATTTTCCAGGTAAGACATTTTGGGGCGACTCATTTTCAACATGCAATGGTCCATCTGTTGGTTATGAATACGACACACGTGAGCATTTTTCATCTTAATATAACGCATGCACGGGTCAACACTCTTGAGCGGCTGACTTCTCTCTTTTTGAAAAAGGGCCTGCATAATTTCCCTCATTCTCATCACATGCGTTGACATTGTCTCTGGTTGGAGTCCTTAATGAGTGTTTTTGAGTACTGGCTTACAAGTGTTGCCACTTTGCTATGTATGTGCATAGGTAAATAAATTAAACTGTAATAATGAGTATGTACGGCACATCAATGAATGTTGGAGTTTCCACAGGCCTTCAAGTAGATAAGGGTTGTATCCATTTACCCAGTCAACCCGCAGTCGTTTGGGTCAACGGCTCATTATCACTGCGTTGGATTGTTGAATTAAGTTCAGTATTGGCTCATACTCACCATGTGTTAAATACATCGAGTAGGAAGCTGGTCCCAAACTCAGGAGGCAGTTTCAGTTTCATTGAGCAACACGTTGTAGTGGGTAAGCATTTGTCTTTGGGCGTTTTCCATAAATGTGACATGGAATGAATCATCATCTCCATAGGTTCTGTTAGCGACATTGTCTCTTTTCTACAGGTGGTTTGGGAAATCCAAAACTGCAGCCAATCCAGAAGCGTGCCACGTTTGAACATGGTCCTTGAAGTGGTTCTTGCCGTGAATTTGGCAACTGCTGTGACTTGCTTGTACAGTTCAGGTTTGTGTAATCTGGTCGAGGAAGCGAGCTGAAAGTTTTAGACCCAAATTCACATATAGGCTGATCACACGTCTTCTTCAAAACACTGGTGCATGCTGCAACAGACCATCCTACCCATAGCAAAGCAGTGTAAAATGTGGGCTTCCTCTGTGCTGAAACTCTAAGCGGTAAAAGTAGTCAACCACTTTGCCAAGGGGTTTCTCTGGAGACAAGATTAAATCTCTGTATAAGGCTTCAAAACAGCGTTTGTCAAACACTGGCGCATTGTTGTCACAGGAAGTGCTTCGAATACTCGCACTTTGTTGCCCAGTCAAGCTCATCAATTAACTTCTTCACCTTGTTGAGATGTGATTGCTTCAATACTTTTCCGGACACGCATTTCTGCTGCAAAAATGACAGAAGAAATGTGGGAGTACCCTAGTGTACTGATCATAAAGCAAAAAAGAGCCTTGTTTGTTGTTCTCCGTTTTCCTACCAATAGGCTGGTGTAACCTCTGAGTGCCTGCATAAATATGACTGCATCTTATTGCTCACTAGTCCTTTCAAACTCGTATCTCTATTGTTTTGCAACAGTCCCTGATGTTATCTTTCGTCCCATCTCTTGTTAAAAGGTTTTCCTTTTGGCGTAACGGTAATTGTCCATGCTTCCGAAGTGGCCAAGTGATTTCAGTCACAAACGGGCAAAGAACAATGAGTTTGTGTCTTGGCAATCCGATCATCAACGCCACATAGCTGTTTTGAGTAACTACTGGTTGTTAATTAATCCGTCTCCGTTTCATCCAATGTGGTCTTCTTTACCAGTGGGAAAACTGAACGAAAGGCCATGGCTTCCAGTTTGTAGCAGAGGGGTTCGAAAAAAGCTTACTTGGACTATTTCTTTCTGCAGGGGCAACAGAGTATATTCCTTCCCTTCACTAAACACATCTTGTCTTCTGAACATCAAGTGGGGCTGAAGGCACGATTCTGAGAGCAATTCCACCATTTGGCATGTCCACCATCTTGTTCTGTAGCATCTCTCTGATCAAGTTGGTTCATTGTCATCACAAAACAAAATACCATTGTTTTTCATTTTCTCTGCCTCACAACAGTGCAATTATTCTCACAGACTGGTCATTTCCATCAATCACTTCATCATAGTCATCATCATCCATTTCACATCTACATTGTTGTTTGTCGTCACAATCATCAGTCAGCATCATTAAATCATCATCAGGAAGTGTTGGGTCACAATAACTACGCCTTCATCCTGGAGAGTTACATCTTCCATACTGGGATGAATAATATGTTGAGTTTATGCAGTGCCTGCACAAGTTTTGATTGAACCAGGTTACAGTCGGAACACTGATGACCTTTGTAACATAAGCGTCTCTCGTCTCTTCAAAAAAGGTTTTTACTCATCAAGACTTTTGTTTTGTTGAGACTACCCCTCCAGTCCTGGGCAGACAATATTTTACTGTTTCTGTCATTCCAGGGATGGGAACACGACAACATTACCCACGTATTGCCTCTCTCCGGGGCCTTTGGGGAAAGGAATAAGTTTGGGCAATGTTATAACATGTGGCTATCAGATGTCTCTCCAATATGTTGAGATCAGACGTTTCGGGTGGGATGTCAGCAAGCTCCAAGTTGTGTTAGCTACAGCGAGGGTTGGAAGGGGCTCAATTTTTAAGAAAGATGAGTATGACAGGTTGAACAAATCCATTCTCGACTTCTCTCATCAGTACCTTGCAAACTGTTGTTCATTGCTGCAATCATGTTACAAAGATGGACATATACTTCCTGTCCAAGCAGGCTGCAACCACATCTGGATTGTTTGTTAGACTTGACCATGTGCAGGGTTGTACTTGGATTGGGAAATATGCCGCTTTATTTATGACACACGGTGCACACATAGTGGGACCTTGCCTTATTTGGGATCTGAAAATGGGATAATGGCCGTTGGAAATTCAAAGAGTTGTCATTCTCTATAGGACTCCACGTGTTGGTCTATTATTCTCTGTATTTTTAAGTTTTATTGTTGTTGGTTTTTTAAAAAATTTCACGCACATCTCATCTTATATGCATATTCATCAGCTCATCCTAAATCTGAAGATTGTAAGCATGTCTG
>NW_020851716.1:0-31250 GCF_000972845.2 Larimichthys crocea | reverse complement strand
TTAGTCTAAAAGTCTAAATGTTTCACTGTTTCAAGATGAACATTGTTCAACATCCATCTTCATTTTTACAGAACCTGCAGTGCGTTTCATATTCAACTTCATGTCTCGGTACGGACCCACAAGTTAAAATAAGAGCACAACAAGGCATACCAGTACAGATGAGTGAGCTTCGTGTTTGACATCACATGGCATAGCCCTGGGCTAGATTGTGTGTTCCACAAGCTTCGTTCCTCCATGTATTTTAACGGAAAAGGTTTGAAAATGGGTTGGGAATGAGTGGGAAACAAAATGTCTGTGCCGTGACAGTGGATTATTTGCTTATGTCACTGAATTCCACGTAACTCCTAAAAAAATATTAAGTAACTAATATAATAACAGGTTACCAGAGCTCTTTGCAGTTTGTCACTGCTGAGTGATGTAGTTTTTGCTGTGTAGGTGAGTTTTAACAGTGACATACGTGCAGAACACCATGCTGGGAAAACCCAGTTCCAGGATAAGTAAAGGTTGATATATGAGTGACAAAATGGATGAGGGAGGCGAAAGGTGAGGGTCAATGCTGCTGGTTAGCTTGTTCCCACCTGTTGCACTAGTGGAGGGCCTTCTCCCACACTGCTGAAAATAGAGGACGCTGCCTGTGCTCACAGCGGGACCAACCTGACACTGTGCACAAGACAGAGTCTGCAGTAGTGTTTGTTTATAAGTTATATGTCTGAAAAGAAACTCATGTTAGCGACTGAAAACCCTCACAACCTGTCAGTCCAAAAAAAAAAAAAAAAAAGCCAACAAACAGGGACTTAAAGAAAGGTGCCTGTCCAGTGCCACATTAGCATAACCTTGAGAACACTCCACCTCAAACTGATTACAGTCCCCATATCGTGGCATGGCCTCATCAGGAGAAAAGAGTCAATAATAGTTTGGCACATACTAATGGAGGACAAGCACAAGGGTGCCAAGCATGTCTGCGGGTGCACATTAACAGCACTTGTACTTACGTTAATTACGGTGCCCAGTTAGGACCAAGCACAGAACTGGCATTATTAATGTTCATTGAGCTGTTTCACAGCTTCTTGGCTTGTAGGTTTTTCATTTCTTATCCCTCCCAAAGAAAAGCTACCTCTCACTTTATTCAAAGCAAAGCAGATAAAGCGCAGGCAATGGTTTGGTTACTGACACCAGTACCGTACATAGTATTCAGCACTATGGCACCAGCCCGTTATCCACATTAAACGTTTGTAATACTAATTCCAGCGCAATTCCATCTGACCAGTGGCAAAGGTGCATTACTCCACTGGACTGTCTGGCTGCCAGCCAAGGTTTCCTGCCTCAAATCCCTGCTCCTCCTTCTAATCTGATATCTGATGGATTACCAGCCTATAAGCATAACAGGAGAATGCCATTACCAGTCTAATGCTCAGTCTGGACGGGAACTTGGCTTGGAAACGCAGGCAGCTGGTTCCGTCCAGCCATGGGCCACATACTGTTACTTCTGCTAAAACAGTGATTATTGAGGTTTGTTGTTATGTAGAAAGGTGCACTGCTAATAGAGAGTGACATTTTCCTAATTGCAGTTGTGATTTAAAGGAATAGCCAGACAAACCCCTATTCTGTGTAGAATATCCAACATATTGGAATCCACGTTTAACAATCATTTTTTTTTATATATGCATATTTTCCAAACAGTTGACAGCAGAAGCTTGACAATTACCACCTAATTAAGGTTGACATTCTTATTGTTTACTCTTAGTGAGTCCAGAGTTACAGTGGGTGTCAGCACTGACCATGCTGTTGTGTGACAGATTAAATTGCTATATAGGCTTCTAGTTAATGTTGCGTATTACACTTGAGGACTGATATCCATGTGAACATCTCCTTCCAGAGAAAAAAAGTATATTTCCAATGTTAAGCTATTTGTACTAGACAGGATTATGAAAACTAAACCTCTGAAGAAAATTGAAAACTTCTGTAAGTACAAGTCACTGCTAATGTTACGCGGATGCACGATAAACTGCAGTGGTGTGATTTCAGGTCTCTTAATTCTGTAGGGTGTGAAAAATAGCTCTCTACTCATTGGTGTTCCCTCCCCTGCTCTGCCACCATGTGCTGAAATGCTGCCATCGTGCGATGAGTGGGAAGGAAGGCGCAGGTTGACTGGTTTTCTGCAGGCAGCCTGAGAACGACAGCCATGTATGTAGGAGTGCACGTGTGTGTGTGTGTGGGTGTTTGTGTGTACATTACATTTATTACCACCACTACATGCAAACGCAATACTTTTTTTTCATCTCTTAAAGACGTTCATTTTGTTGCTTTTTAAATGTGATTTCTACAAGAGTATGTACATTTGACGACGATATCATCTTCCCAACTCCTGTTGTGTGTTGTGTGCGGTGTCCATCTGTGAGTAAAAAGTAGTTAAGAGAGAACCAGTTGCTGAGAGCCTACAAGCAGCCGAAGCTAAAAGGATTAAAAGATTAAAGAATCAAAAGCGACCTCGCGGCTAATTTGAGCTCTTTAACAACAACGTCGCCTCTGGGTAACTGACTACAAGAAAGTATGTACCAGCGAGGAGTTGACCAACCAGTGGTAAAGTCTGTACAAAAACATTCTTTTGTTTTTATGATCGCGGAATATCTTGCTTCTCTTTCAAAGAGGACACTCTACATTCATGTGCAGAGGCAATGCCAAACCATGATGTGCTACAGAGGTCTTACTCACCGGCGTGTGTGCTGTGTGTGTGTCCTTAAGCAGTGATAGCATGAGTGGTGTGCAGCGTGAGAGCTCCTTTCACAGTGTGTATCCAACATTACTGAGCCCGAGGGTTTGTGTCGGGGAGATTGTGTAGGCTGAGAGAGATTCAGACCTGACTGGGAGACTCCCTCCCTCTCTCCCTCCCTCTCGCCCTTATCTGTTCCCTGTGAGTCTGTCACAGAGCCGCCTATGCTCTGAAAATACCTCTGCCAAACAACTTGCTCCAAAATAGTTGCACACACCCCACACACACACACACACACAGACACACAGAACACACAACACCCACACACGACCCACACACACACCACACAACACTACCAGGTATTATGCTGCACAAATGTTTTGCATACATGCAAACAACACAGGCTACAAAGATTTTTGTATTTACTTACTTCCATCCCTAAAGAACAAGACAGCGTTTTTAAGTTACACCACCGAGTTCTACATGTCTGAAATTGAAGGTTACTCACTGCTTACATAATAAACAATCATACGATCAGAAATTCATACATTTATCTTTTATCCATTTTGCATTTGCATTGTAGGGTTCAACTTTCGAATCTATACAAATGCAAATATGCATTGTGGAGTTGTTCAACAACACGTAAGTGTGCATTTACAGGACATCCTTTATGGAGCTCTGGGGGCAGAGGAAGAACATATTCACAGTCACAGGGTTGTGTATACACCACACACACACACACACAACACCACCACACACACATACACACCACACGTATAGAAAATATTGTTGTGGCCTGGGTGACCAGCGAGTGGTGGAACTGGTGATGCACTGGGCAGTTTTCACCCACCTTCTGCAGCGCTTTCCGATCCAAGATGGAGCAGACCATAACAGGAACCGTTGCATGCATTCTGGAAATTAGGACACCTCATTCCAATGTTTGCAGCGGTGTAAAAGATACACCAGGACTGAGGAGATGGGTTGCCTTCCAATTAGTCTCCTCAAAGAGAACGAAACACATGGGCCTTCTTGATCCAAGGATGGAGTGTTGAGACACACCCAACTGCATGATGCAGATGGGGATGTGTGGCCGCTATTTGTTCCTAATTGAAATCCCACAATTAATTCCTTGGTTCTTCTTGGTATTGAGGTTGTTGCGGGCACAGGTTGCCAGGTGTAGACTCTCCTCCCTGTAGACCCGCTCATCGTTGTGGTGATGAGGCCTACATCAACGTAGCGTGTCATCTGCAAACTTGTGATGGTGTTAGAACCCATGTAATGTTGGTCATGGGTGAGAGGAGGGGCAGTAGAGGAGAGGGCTCAACACACAACCCTGTGGAAACACCAACTTCAGGGTGAGGGTCGGAGGCGCTGTGGTTGTCAACCTGCATCTGGGCGTCAGTTGGTTAGGGAGTCCAGTATCCACTTGCAGAGGGAGTTTGTTGATGCCAAGGGTTGCAGAGTTTGGTGCGGAGGCGACTGGAGGGGTTGATAGTGTTTAATGCTGAACTGAAGTTCAAGGCAGCATTCTCACATGTGTTGTGTTGCTAGGCAAAATTGGAGGAGGGTCTAGTGTGGGGACTGTTCTGAGTGAACAGACTTGCACCAAAAAGGCAGATATTACTAAATTTGCAGGTCTGTAGAGACTCTGAGCCTTGTGTTGTGCCATCTTATTCTAAGATATATTTATTTAATTCCTACTAGTAGTCAAAAACTTCTAATGTCCTCTACGACGTATGTCCCTTCCACCACCAGCCACGTTTTTGTTTTGTAAAGACTCTAAAGTTACAGTTTGGTCTGCAGCAACCAGGGGGTAATCTCTGAAAATGTGTGTGGAGTGAGGGAAGAGAGCTGTAGTGTTCAGCTGTCCATGCCATGACAGACCTGCACAGGCCATCAGTGCGTCATGCAGTACGTGTACCAATTCCTCTCCATATTTAGCTCAGTGTGTGAGTGTGAGCAGTGTAAGGTGATGGGCATATTGTCTGTATGTCTGATGTCATTCTTTGACTCGGACTTGTCGTGTTCAACAATCCTCATTTCACACTTCACACTCCACGAAGGTGAGGCACTCACTGTCGACGATCTCATACGTTAGGCAGAAGCCGTCAGTCCATCTGACCAAATTCATCGTAGAAATTCATGCTTCATTCTTCTTTTGACAATATTGCTCTACCTTAAAGCTTTAAATTGCGGAGGTTGCTGTCTCCATAGCAACAGTAATCTCTCCAAATTTGTACCATGTTTGGTAGGACCGACCAGGCAGTGTGTCTTGAGATGGCGAATGGTGTGTATACCATTTGATGGTATTTACTGACACTAACTGCTTTTGAGTCCATTTCGCAAAAGCATATGCAAAAATAAAAGTTCTTTCATGCCTCTAGTATTATATTAGGTTATTGCGAATATAGCAGTAGGTGGCGATCCGTTCTCCAGTCAGAAACACAGAGATGTCCAACCAAAATGCCACATAAACTAAAACACTAGTGATCTCAACCGGTGAACACACTGCAGAAAACCAGGAAGTTTGTGCCAATTTTTTAAGAGTCTGGACACACCCTGTAAGCTGTTCTTGCTCCAGGGAAGAAACACGCCCATCCATTGACCTCTGACCCCCAAAATTTCGTGGTCGCGCTGCATTACGTGTACGTCCTTCTAGTCAATGTTTTCAGTGGTGTCCCTGGACAGACTACCAAGGGACACCTGGGTCGTAAAACTAGGAGGATTAGCTGTCCTTTGCCGCTGTCATCTGCAGGTGGATAGTTCCCACTCCTTACCCGAAAAGTGTACAGGTTCTGGTCCGGCTATCTGCATTTCTAGTCTATACTGCAACTCCTCCTGGCTGATGTACTAGCATGTGCCATCTGACCCCTGCAGCTTATCAGAAGATTGCAGCAGGCTGGTTGGTTTCACCTACATCACAGTTAATTAGTTCCAAGACATGGTATTGTGTACTGTGGTGCGAATGGCGTCAGGCCCACCACAACATATCACCCCAGCCCGTCCACTATCCTCTGCTCACTGTACTTGCCAACTTGGCTTGGCGACTCCTGCACTATGTCTGCTCATATCCACCAAAGGGTTTGTTTTCATTGCCATTTCTTTTGTCTGTAGCAGCAGGACTATGGAAAACGTATGGCCCAATTTCATTGTAACTTGTTGGATATAGGGTTGTAAGAAGACAGAACCCATTCAATTTTGGAGGTGGAAAATACCATGGGGCAGATATCGAATTATTTTTCACTTTAACATGAGTGAGTGAGCTATGTTATAGAGACCATATATATTTGTTGCACTTGCATTCATCATATCGACTGGACTATTGACCATGATTTCCTCTTTTAGGTTTGTAATCTAGCACCGCAAACAGCAATCCACGCATATTCAATGACGTTCTGATGTACTGTTTCATGGGTTGATTCTTGCAGTGTTGGCTGGCAATTATTGTACATCAAAAAATAATGTTTGTCACGACCAACCCAATCAAACAGATTTGATCAGGCACCGATGAGTGGAAACGAGCTATGAGCCTGCTTTACTCCTTCTAGCACAATCATTTCATCATTTCCTCATCATCCTCTGTTCTCAGCACACCAGTACTTATTCCACCGTTATGGCTGGCCACCCCCGTTCCATGGCAACCGGCTGAAGTAAGTGAGTGTTTTAGCTGCTCTAGTCTCAAGAACGAAGCCCTATATAAACACACCAGTTGGGTAGCCCAACCACAGATCATTTTCAGCAAAAGACACGATGAAGAGTGGTATAGCAGTGAATGGTGACAACAAGTGGCACACAGAATGTTGGCTTGAAGACAAAGCGCATGTTTTATATGGTGACCATGGAGAGTGGTTGTCAGCAGTTCCCTTTCCTCCTCAATATGATTTACATTGATTCAAATATCTTTCTAGTTATTGCCTAGACCATTATCTAGTTTAATGTGTAGTTTTCCTTCCCCAAACTTCGCTGTGTACTAATTTGATTAAATACAATGAATTTCAGGAATACAGCAACAAACAACCCCAAACACCTGAACGCAGGGGGAATCATTTCAGAAGGGGGTGGTGGGACGGGGGGTGAAAAACTGTAGCAACTGCTTACAATATTTGATCTTAGCAAACAGAGCAGAAATAGTTACCACTGTGCACTTACAGCCAAATGAAGATAAAATATATTCATTAAGCGCCTTTTTTACTGGGCCATCAACCTCATTTTGTTTATGCGCTTGTGAGGTGTGGACCGGGGGCGTGGTGCATCAGCTGCAGGGGAGAGGGGAGAGGTGTGGCGGAGGGCCTCAGGAGAGCAGCGGCCAGGTGAGAGTGAATGACACACTGTTCCGCGACTGGCTTAATCACTCTCGCCCTTTTCCCAACACAGTTAGCGTGCTGGACCGAAGAAGAAAAGAACCCACGGTACAAAGACGGACGTAGAAAGACGCACGGCAGACGGCAGTGCGCCTGTGATCGGTGCCGTGTGTGTGATTTCTAACCTAATAAAAGGGAACACTTGCAAATGAGCTTTGGTCTCAGCCTACTCCTGTGCCTAAGAGGACCCACAGTGGCAGTGATGCGTGTCACATGATGGATTTACCTGAACTGACGAAACTAACAAAACATTTTATCCCTTGCATTCATGAAGTACATAACCTTAACGGTAGACACCACAAGGGTCCACATGTTACCTCCACGTCCCACCCCTTGAGGGCAACCCCTAACTATAAAATCTTACATTTTACATTTACATAAGTCATTATCGCCGATGCTTTAACCAAAGCGACTCATTAAAAAGGGAAACAAATCATTGTAAAATGCAAAACAAGGAAATGTTCAGTGTTAGTGTTTAGCATGTTCAGTTTTGTAAGTGCTAGCAGAGGTCCTCTTCTGTAGAGCTGGTTCTGGTAAGAAATCTGATAATACATGGAACAGGGAACAACAGATGAGAAGAGTTGGACTTGTGTCGAGCAAACAGGTGGCAGAAGCCACGGCATGTTCATTGGAGGAGTGCAACAGACGTGAGGTACTTAACGCATCCAAGTAGGTGGGTACAGAACCGAGACAACTTTGTAGGCAGGCATTAGTGATTGGAATTCTAATGTGAGTGTTACAAGCAGTCCAGTTGGAGCCGATGAGCAAGGGGTAACCTTTTGCCCTTTTGAGTTGGATGAAAACCAGGTTCGGATCATCTGAAGCAGGGTCTCACTTGCAGGTCGGAGGGCCGCAGGAGGGCATTACAGTTATTTAGTTATCAGGATTCCGAGCCTTGTACTTAGCAGTTGGTGTGTAGCACATTAGTCAAGTCAGGGCTGATTTTATATTCTTTAAAAGGTTGTCTTAAGCCTCTCTTAAATGTGGAAGAGGTTGTCCGACTCCAGATATCCAGAACTGGAAGCTGGTTTCCACAGGATGGAGCTTGATAGCTGAAAGCTCTGGCTCCCATACTTTAGCTAAGCTGAAGAAGAACAGTTTCCTACTTTTACAATTTCATGTGTGTTGTTTCTGTCTTCTCTCTCTTTTGTCTCAACTGGACGACAAACACATTTCACTTACCATTTAGCTGTAATATTCAACCAATAAAGTTGCTGAGAGCAGGACTGAGCCACAAAATAATAAAGTTTGTGGTATGTAAAGCAAAACTAAGTGCTGAAAGGGACCGATGAGAGCTGAGACGAACTGTGGGTTCATGATCATTCCTCTTGGACTTAAGTGACTCATGTCACAGTTACTGTATTGCTTAGACGTCAAATTGGAAAAAATAAGTTCTGAATTGGTCTCAGCACACAAGCTGGTAAGAGCAGCAGTGATTCTTTTCAGAGACTCAAGACCCATTGCACCCATTAAACTTCATACTGCCAAACTCAAATGGTTGCTTTATTTAGCTGCTGTACAAGTAAAACTAAGCCATCAGCTCAAACACTCCGTTATTTATCAGCACCTACATTATTTAATACATCCAGCTTTAGAAGAACATACAAACTGTCATACCTGGTGCCATGTCTGTGTTTCATCCAGGCATCACACTTGTGTGTGATTTTTGAGTCTAGCTTGCTTGCACAAAACTGTACCATGATTCAATCTCTGACAAAACAAACCCACCTTTTAAAATTCCTTTTCTAATGTTTAGCTTCAGTCTATTGTGTTTGTAGTGTCTCCTATCTTCATATTGTTTTGATGATTTGCTGTTCTCCCCCCTTTCCCTCCCCCCTCTTATGGTTTTTTGTTAAAGTGTCTTTGACGTACCTTGAAAAAGGCTTTTAAATAAAATGTGTTATTATTATTTTAAGATTCAGCTGATGTGTAAATGCAATCTTTTTTTATTTGTAATCCCAACAGGGTGTTGCTCCTGTACTTAGCATCTGACTCGCTGACCTGCATGTTTAACAATGATGGTTTACCAGCAAATGGATGTCTCACAGTTTACCATGTACCTGAATTCAATACATAAGGACTGAATGTTTTGTGCTTGTTAACCCAAATTTCATAATAGTACTATCTTCCTTTATATTGTTATCATAACAAAAAATCTATCTTAAAGAATGTGTTACCTGCAGTGTTGTGTAACCTTTTGGTAATATTGTTTAAACTTTCAAACATTAATAATCATAATGCTAATGGTTTCTTTTTAATAATTCCTGACAAAATGTCAGAATAAATAAAACTTAACAAGGTTCTGGCAGTGCTGCTTGTTTCTTAAACTTTGCTTGTGTTTTAATTATTAAGTGTTTTCGAATGTTTTGCACTAAGTTATCTTTCTTCTAGACCTTGCTGGTGTTCTGTGTGGAAGAGATGGGGTTGCTGAGGTCTCTGAACAGGATGGCCTTTGGTACAAGCCCTGAGGATACTGGTCTGCAGGAGGAGCCAGACAAGAGGGGACGTGCTGGTCTACCTAGCCTACGTTGCGGGGGTTTGATAAAAAACAAATGCATTCTGCAATAAACTGGAACTTTAAATGTGCCTTGTGGTTTGAAAAAGTCTGTTAAGGTCTCAGTTCTCGGGGCAGTTTTTTTCAAAAAAGGTAAGGTCGGGGCACACGGGGATCTTGCGGTGTAGATCTGTGAATGGTGTAGCCGTCCATCAAAGAAGCGGACTCCCACGGATGTGGCAAGACGCCTCACACCACGACAACTCATGGGACGGTCAAACAAGGCGTTTCCGATAGTGAGGTCCAAAGCTCAAGAAAAGGAACATGGTTGAGGGAGGCACCGCAAAAGGCGGGGGCCCAACTGGACTTTGAAAAGACCCACAAGATCCAGAAGCGAAAGACAAGGTGGGAGGACACATAAGAGAGGAAGGTGGAAAACCACTAGTGAGCCCGCGTATCGGAAAAAACTCAGGAGGATATCTTCAACAAGCATAGAATGGCAGAACCAGAGCGGCATAAGTTGGAACGTGATACCACCCGGAAATGGCAAAACGGAGGACATTGGGACAGACGAAGCAAGGAGTACGACGTTTGTGGAGGATGAGCAAGAAGCAGTGGTTATAGAGTAAGTCTGGGACTGACTTAACCCGAAAACCCACCCGCCGGTCAGGCCGCAACGTGGTTTTGTTCACCCTTAAATGACTGTAAAACACGGAGGGTTAGCCCACGGTTCGAGGTTGCAGTGTCCTGGTTGTGCGTCTAATGGGTAATAGTGCTACACGGTTAATTTGTTTCGCTTGTTGTTTTTCACGACTGGTGTTTGCACCTGAATCTATCTCTATCCAAGTTGCATCCTTGCTGGGACGTTAACTGCTCCAATATTTGTTTTTCAAGCAGCAGAAACAGAAATCTTATCACATTAAAACAGACCAATATTTAGAAATTTTAATTGTGTTAATCGTTTGGGCTAACCGTGGAAGCCCACCCAGGGCGCTTCAAAAAGCCACAAAACTAAAAAGATGACATGTGGACAAAACAGGAAGAGATGAATTCACCAGCCAACCTGCATGCCTCCCCCGCCACATGACACGCCCATTCTCACTGTGTCTCTAATTAATGGAACATGTCATGGTTGCATCTGCGCTGGCATGGTGGGCTGATGTCAAGCTGTGCTGTTCTCTCTGAAGAGGGGCCTTCATAACACACTCCCACAGCCTCCCACCCACTCACATTTGTCTTGGAGAGGAATTATGTGTGCGCTCTGAGCCACAACAAAGCAGACTGATATTAAAGACTATTATCCTGACAGGAACAATCTTATTTTTTCTATATTATTAAGGATGGCTAAGTATTCAATTGAGAACAGCAGCTTAACATGTTTGTTGATGTGATATATTAAGTTTTTGGTTTAGTTTTACAGCCCTCAGGGTGTCTTATATTACATTAGTTTTCCCTATTCTTTCCATTGTGAGCAAAGATGTTTGAACATCAATCTAAGACCCATGCTTTTTGTCTGCTCCACATGGACCATCAGCACATTAGATTTCAAAATTACAGAAATTACAAAATTACGATTGTCCAACCTTCTCCTCATAACCCTATTTACCTTAAAGAATGTTAGCTTGCTAATATTTTTTCGGAGGGGAAACAGCATTTAGGTCAAAAACTCCACTGATCGTATATATTTATTTTATAGACATATGTGACAAGTGGGTGAGCACATCATTATCCCATGTATCATCGCTCCACATTTAGTTTAACCATGCTTGCATTTATTTGTTTTAGTGCACATCTCATCATTATGACTCATTATACAGATACAGCACCAAGGATTTTTTTTTATGTCATTTTGTGTTTGTTATATTCGCGTTTACAGTTAGGTAAAATCCATAACATAACTAACTATATACGACTCTTGCTACAATCTTATATGTTATTATTTCTTTATGTCATAAGTGTGTGATTGTGTATGTTTCTGTTTTCTATTGTAAATATGTCTAATAATATAACTTTGTAAAGCCATGTATTAAGAAAACCAGTGGAGTGAACCCCAACTAATGGAACACAGCCGGACAGGTGATGCCTCTCCAGGGGCCAAGACCTAAACAGGTTAATGTGCCATGTGATTTGAAATCATTTGTTTTGTGAGTAAACTTAGTCAACTGTTTAGTTCTATCTTCTGTGTTTTGTTTATATTTCTTGCTACATGGTAGTGTTTTGAAATGGTCTTTTTAATTAAACAATGTACGCGTAACTTACTCATTAGAAGCACATTTGCAGCAGGCATGGAGAGCACTTCTAAACAATCATCGCCTGATTTGACAACAAAGCATCCATGTACATATTGTATTGTTCTCCAGTTCCAAAACTGAACATGAATTCTGAAAGTATTTTACTGTCAAGTTTTCAAGAACACAATGTTTCCTGTTTGTGTGTGTTTAAATGCGGTAGTGATCCTCAGGCTGTCACAGTTTATTGGCTACAGCATCTATTACTCACCTCACTGTCACATCTGGAACTCTGTTTCCAGAGCCTCATGCCAAAACTGATGCAGTCACGTTCACCAGCCACGTTAGCAGTCAGCGGACAAGAACATAGCTTGGTGTATGGTTTATCCTGTCGAACCCAACATGCCCGCTGGTACATTAAAAAAATGAACTCTGTGAGTTGTTGGTTAAATAAATTAAATCTATACCCAATTTATTTTCAATATGCTTGCGTTTGCTTTTTAAACCTCGTTTACTTTCAGCAGGTACAAAGTCTCTAACTAACATGTTATTGATGTGTATAAATTTTGGCGGGCGGCGTTGGTCAGAGGCTCCCTCCGTGCTACGGATGAAACTCAGTATGTAATATCATTACACGCGTATCCTATGGAATAAACAACAACTTAATCAAGTTTTTGATTTTAATTCATTATGGTGCTGCCAGTATTTTTGAACTCTTTCCTGCTCAGGATATTCAAATCAATCAATATTTAATTTTTATTTTTTCAAAACATATTTTTATTGAACTTTTTTGCAAAGCATTTTGTAGAAAAGCGCAACTAAAATATACAATTGAACCATACACACACAGTAAACATAATTAAAAAAAAAGAAAAAAAACAAAAAAAGGGAGTTCAGGTGGAAGGACTGATCCCTTTCCAGGCCAGTTCTATAAGTCTGACCCTCATTTACTGAGGCTGCAGCTGGTGCCAGATGGACAAGAATATGGGTTCCCATGTCTGGTAAAATAGAAACGGTTTATCCTTCAAAGCTGCAGAGTAGGCTTCAAATGGTATGATACTAGTCACTGTTTGTTCCAATGATTGAGAGTGGGGCTTTTCAGAGATCCCTAAGGCCATGATACATTTCCGAGCACAATGTAGCAAATGTGTAAGAGGTCTTGTTGTGAAAAATCTGCAGGTACTCGTCCTCCAGTCCCAGCAGACAAGTCCTTGCACTCAACTGTAGAGACTCTTAAATTGTGTTCAGCTGTTGGACTCCTACAGTCCAGAACTGCTGGATAAATGACAGCTCCACAGCATGAATAAGTGATCCAACTGCAAACTGACATTTAACCACAGAGCTCAGACAAAGTTGGGTTCATTCTGTGTCTGTCTTCAGGGTGACATTACAGCCTATGTAAGATTTGAATTGCCTTTCCCAAGCAGAATTAGACACCAAGACCTTAGAGATGGCTGCACAGGGCATCCCAGTCAACAGGCTCTATTGTACCCAGGTCAGAGTCCCATTTGCCTTTTACTCTAACAGATTTATCTACATTGAGACTACATGACTCTTATAGAGCTTCTTAGTGAAAGCTTAGGCTGCACACCGTCTACCAAAAGGGATTCTATTGGTGAGATAGCCAGGCCACCATTGGAATCTTTCAAGCCACTTTGAATAAAAAGCTTCGAACCTGAAAGAAATTTAACAAAATCCTTATAGGTGACCACCAACTTACTTTTCACTTGCTGGAATGTTACAATTGAGCCCTCCCGAATCATTGCCCCCACAACCTTATACCCTTGAGCTCCAACAGACACAGCATGTACACACACACACACACAGTAACACAGACAGACAGACACACACACGCACCCACACACAGAGGACACTGAACAGACGCTCAGTAAACAGATCGACATCATCGTGTTCAAACAATAAAAATCTGCTGACTACGTTCATAACAGGCTGGAGGCACACTGACAAGTGAGTCTCAGGACAGTCTCAGACAGTCTCTACAACCTTCTACCTTTAAACTACTTCTTGCTTTTTACTACAGACTCAGTTAAACTACACAGTTCACCAAGATCTTGTACTATATTTATCTAAATCTACTATTAATATTCTACAAATTATTCAACTTTTTCTACAAATTTTACCATTTTTCAAATACATTATAAAACTTCAACATCTATATACGACCTACAATTTAAACTACCTCTCCTACTACAGAGTTCAGTCAAACTACACAGTTCACCAAGATCTTGTACTTTACTATTACTCTCTACAATTTACCTTTTCATCGACTTTCTACAGTGTTACACAACATGTATCACTTCATACTATTCTACTCTTGTCAAACCAATTTCAAACATTTTAAGTATATCCCTTATGGCCTTTTCAAGCTTTATAGTATAGAGACAGCTGAAGAGCGACGGCATGTAGAGGAGAGTGGGGGGAGAGAGAGTGAAGGGACAGGAAAAAGACAGCAGAAAAAAGGTCAGCAGTGGGCCTCTGGGCCGGCGGCAGCAGAGGGCACCCACACCGCACTTCCGCAGGAAATGCAGTTTCTAGTTATTATTTAGTGACGAGTAGTGCCTATGTCAGTGTTTCATGGCATTATTATTCTTTCCGCCCTTTTTCGAACATAATGCGGCCCGCAGCGGTGAGGAGGACCCAACAAATTATATATCAAAACGTGCGGCTTGATCCCGAATCGAGTGCATTCTTTTCTAAGAGATTCGCATGTTTTTCGCGAATTTATTCTGGAAAAAACTGCGAAAAATTTCCCATAGGGAATGACTGGGGAGGCCTGAAAAAAAGTACATTTCAACCGACATTTTCAACAATGAACTGCTCTGGCATACTTTCACCGAGAGACTTTCGTTTGAACTTTAAACGCAGGTATGCTTCCCTTATCTTCAGGGATCACACACTCATACACAGCTTTTCCCTTTTTAACTATCAAGGCTCAAAGTTGAGCAGGTTTTTAGTCAAATTTCTGGGTTTATAATGGGTGTGTATGTGGCGGAATGTTTGTGCTGAGGTGGATGACATCATCAGCTGAGGAGGAGCAGGGAGAAAAAATCAGTGAAAAAAAAAAAAAACGGTTTGACTACCGTGGCCTCAAATGCCCCATTACAACAAATTTATACATAGAACATAGCAAAATTTGTTGTATCACTCACATTCGCCTGCCAAAGCTGTCAGACATATATTTGGCTCCGTACCATTGATCGACTACTCCCGCCAACAGCCTCATAGACCTCCATGTTACAAAGGAGGGAAATTTCTGGAGAAAGGCAAGAGATAACGTTTCTCTCTCTGCTCCTGAGGGCACATTTCTTTATTTATCGCCACAAAACGAATATGTAAAACGATCAGGAAGGTCTCCGTGCCTCAGGTTAAGCCGGTTCAATGATTGGAATTACGGTTTGGCCAGAAAGTCCTTCCTTTTCAGAGCAGTTTCTCACCATTTTCTCTAGTCTCTAACTGACATTCTAACAGTGCACCTACTTGCCTCCCCTGGATTACAGTTGGCATTCTCTCGGTTGATCCCTTTGGCACCCTCAGGCCTGCTGAAGGATAGAGAGGCTGGCGTCCCACCACGGGCGCCACCACGAAAGTCCGAGCTTCTGGCAGCCATTTTAGTAGTATCTTGGCATTTAATTTGACTTGTCGTCTCTATAAAATGGCCAGGACGCTAGACACGCAGACGCACGCTAGCTCGTTCACATGATAATTACCTTAGCCACTAGCGAACCCATGCTAATGTTAACATGCTAATGTTAACACTGCTAATGTTACCTGCCCTCATCATACCTGCTTAACATGCTACATGCTACTTGCTACAATGCTATGTAATAACATTGCTAATGCCTGATCCCCCTAGTAATGTTAACACATGCTAGCCGCCTCTCGCGTACATCCTGTCTTATCCAAACCATGCTAATACCACACATGCCTACCATGCCTAACATGCTCCTGCAACTCATGCTCACATGCTAATATGTTCATCTCATCAGCTGTTTCCCTCAATACATGCTCTAATGTATAACTATGCTACTGTTTAAATAATGCTAGCCCCCTACACTCACGGCGCCTTATACTATTTCGCTATAATGTTAACATGCTTACTGCAAAAACTGCTCATGTTATAGAAATGTTCTAAATGAGTTGAATCTAAAAAAATGTGTGTGTGTGTGTGTGTATGCTTGTGTCTGTAGAAATGTTCTAAATGAGTTGAATCTAAAAAAAATGTTGAATAAAAGTGTAATAGTACAAGATCCTGTTGAAATGTGTAGTTTGAATTAAGTCTGTGTAAAGTAGAAGTAATTTAAATTGTAGGTCTGTATAAGATTTGAAGTTGTGTAAATGGATTTGAAATGGTAAAATATTTGTAGAAAAAGTTTAATAATTGTAGAATATAATAGTAGAATTTAATAAAATAATAGTACAAGATCTTGGTGAACTGTGTAGTTTAAGTGAGGTCTGTAGTAAAGGAGAAGTATTTTAAAGTGTAGAAGGATTGTAGAGACTGTCCTGAGACTGTCCTGAGACTCACCTGTCCAGGTGTGCAGCTTAGCCTGTATTGATCGTAGATCAGCAGATTTTTATTGTTTGAACACGATAATGTCGATCTGTTTACTGAGCGTCTGTTCAGTGTCTCTGTGTGTGTGTGCGCGTGTGTCTGTGTGTGTGTCTGTGTTACTCTGTGTGTGTGTGTGTGTGTGTGCATGCTTGTGTCTGTAGAAATGTTCTAAATGAGTTGAATCTAAAAAAAATGTTGAATAAAAGTGTAATAGTACAAGATCCTGTTGAAATATGTAGTTTGAATTAGTGCCAAGAACTACTAAAATGGCTGCTGCTCAGCTTCTGGTGGCCCCTCCCCCCTCTTCTCCTTCACGCAGCCTGAGGTTGCCAAGCAACCAGGACCAACTGTAATCAGGGGAGCAGTTTGCACCTGTTAGAATGTCAGTTGGAGACTGAGAGAAAATGCTGAGAACTGCTCTCGAAAAGGAAGGACTTCTGGCCAAACCGTAATTCCAATAATTGAACCGGCTTAACCTGAGGCACGATGAGACCTTCCTGATCGTTTTACATATTCATTTTGTGTCGATAAATGAAGAAATGTGCCCTCAGGAGCAAGAGAGAGAAACGTTACTTCTGCCTTTCTCCAGAAAATTTTCCTCCTTTCTTAATATGGGAGTCTATGAGGCTGTTGGCGGGAGTAGTCGATCACTGAGCGCGTATGGAGCCAAAACTATATGTCTGACAGCTTTGGCAGGCGAATGTGAGTGATACAACAAATTTTGCTACGTTTCTATGTAGAAATCGTGTCTGTAGTGGGGCATTTGAGGCCACGGTAGTCGAATCCGTTTTATTTTTTCACTGATTTTTCTCCCTGCTCCTCACTCTAGCTCAGTGGTTCTCAACTGGTGGGCCCGTTCTGGGTGGGTCGCGAACACCTGGTCAAAAAGTAAATAATATTTAATGCGCATCTGATGTTGGACATGTATTTTATTTTGAAAAATAACTTATTTTGAAAGGCACGCGTCGGAAACGTGCAGCCGCCTAGGCGCGGTAGCCATGGTAACTATCATTGTTTACGCTCATTCCAAGTTTGTTTGCTACTAGGAGGTAAGATGGCAAAGCGTAAATATGACCCGGAGTATTTGAAATCTGGATTTTCGTTCATCGAGGATAATAAGGGACAGAAACCCCAGTGTGTTATTTGCAGTGAAGTGCTTGCAAATGAGAGCATGAAACCATCGAAACTGAAGCGCCATTTAGAAACGAAACATGCTGCATTCAAAGACAAGCCGGTGGATTTTTTTCAAAGGCAACTACAGAAGCTAAGGACTTCACAGACGCGTCTGAAATCGTCTTGCTCCAAACAAGAGGAAGCTCTCCGTGCATCCTATCTGGTAGCTCACCGCATTGCAAAGGCGAAGAAACCGCACACAATAGCCGAAGAGCTTATTTTACCTGCAGCCACGGATATGGTGAGAGAGGTACTGGGTCAATCAGCGGCAGACAGGCTGAAAACTATACTGCTGTCCAATGACACTATAGCTCGCCGTATTGAGGACATGTCTGTTAATATTAAAGAACAAACCGTAGCCCGCGTCCAAGCAAGCCCCCATTTTGCCCTGCAGATGGATGAATCCACAGATATAGCTAACCATGCTATTTTGATGGTTTATGTGAGACACGTCTGGGATGGTGATATGCAGGAACAATTTCTCTGCAGCAGAGATCTCCCTACCACTACAAAGGCAGATGACATTTTCAATAGTGTGGACTTGTACTTGAGCTCTGTGGGTCTTAGCTGGGAGTACTGCGTGGGAATCACAACCGATGGCGCTGCAGCCATGACCGGGAAACATTCCGGTGTGGTGAAGCAAATTCTGGAGAAAGCACCTAATGCGACGTGGAACCACTGCTTTTTGCACCGCGAGGCACTGGCGGCCAAGGATATGGTGCCGGTGCTTGATGAGGCTTTGAAAGATGTCACCAAAGTGGTGAACCACATAAAACGCAGCGCAAAAAACAGCCGCTGCTTCTCAAAGCTGTGCAAAGACTTGGGCTCCGAGCACATGCAAGTGTTGTATCACTCAGAAGTCCGCTGGCTATCGAGGGGTAAGGTGTTGTCACGTTTTTACGAACTGAAAACAGAAATCGCCACATTCCTCTCAGAGAATAACTCTCCATATGCTGAACTATTTGACAACGAAATCTGGCTCGCGCGAGTTGCATATCTTGCTGATGTGTTTGAGCACCTCAACGCATTAAACGTGTCTATGCAAGGAAGAAGACACAATATTTTTGAACAGTCTGACAAAATCGCTGCGTTTGAGAAAAAGATCACACTGTGGATACATCATGTATCCAAAGACAGACTGGACATGTTCCCCAACGCTTGCCATGAAGCGCAGCAGCTGGACACTGCAGCCAAAAACGACTTGAAAAAAACTCTCAGTGCGCATCTTACTCAACTTCAAGCTCGGTTTGACAACTACTTCCCTGAGAAATGCAGAGATGATGACTGGATACGCGATCCCTTTCGCGTCGACATGGAAAGCATCACGTTGCCAAGCAATGAAGAGCATCAGCTGGTGGAGCTGTCATGTGACCAGACGATGAAAAGGAGATTTGGCGAGGTAAGCCTTTCCCACTTCTGGTGCAGCGATGTGATGGCTGAATATCCATCCCTCGCCACTCTAGCAGTCAAAACGCTCCTACCATTCAGCACAACCTATCTGTGTGAAAGTGGCTTTTCCACCTTGTTGCAGCTCAAGTCTAAGCAGAGAAACAGACTGGACACTGAGCATGATCTGAGAGTAGCTCTGACTACTGTCATCCCAGACTTTGAAAATCTCATCAAAAGTAAACCACATGCCCAGCTCTCTCACTGACTTCCCCAAATGACAGATTAGGTGAACATCTTGTTTTGTAGATCTTTCATTGTTTTGAGTGTTTTGATATATATTTTTTATTTACTTTTATCCATGCAGATGTCATGGCCCTCCTCATTTTATTTGCTCTGAATGCAAAGATATGCCTACATAGTGGAATATTTAATTTTGTGGCCATAATTACTTTGTGCACTTTTAATAATTTTGTTCACTTTCAACCATGCAGATGTCATGGTCCTCCTCAGTTTATTAATGTGGCCTTAATGCAGTGAAAATACTGTGGGTTGATTGTGGGTCTTTATTTTGTGCAATTTGACTATTCACTTTTGTTGTGTGGTTCGCTTCAGGTTCCTCTGAATATGCTCTGGATGCAAAGATATCAGCATAGAAGCATAGAAAACAGATTTCTTATTTATTATATTCACTTATGTACATGCAGTTGTCCTCAGGTTCATTCTTGTGCTCTGAAATGCACTTTGTTCAATAAAATGAGTATATTTATGTTAAAGACCTGAGTTTTCAAAGGATTTATTTTTATTTTTATCATTTGCATGTTTTGAATTCTATAAAAGTGGGTCGCGACTTATGACCATGGGAAAAAGTGGGTCCCAGAGTGAGACCAGTTGAGAACCACTGGTCTAGACCTGCTCTGTATGAAAAGTGTCATGAGATAACTTTTGTTATGATATGGCACTATATAGATAGAACAGAATTGACTAGAACCATAGTGGGGCGAGGTGGGGGAAATTAAAAATTTCGATTACATTGAAATTAAACTAGAAATAAATTGGGTAAAAAACACAACACCGACAACTCCACCGAGGTTTAAAAAGAGCATAAGACTCTACAATGCCTACACAGGTTCTGTCATCAGGGGTAAGCAGAGTGGGAGACCATAGGGTCCTGATTTACAAATTCCAAAGTTTATTGACCGAAATACTATTTAAAAATGACCCGCCTAAGTCCTGTTCATCCAATCCAATGGCAGCTCCTCTCGTCTTCTTCCTTTGCCAGACTAGAGTCCTCTGGGGCTTTGGCACCAGGGCAGTCAATCTATCCAGAGAAGAAATAGGTGACTACGCAATAAAAATAAAAATATTCTAATAAAAACTCTTTGTGACTTCCTCTCAACTCGGGTGGTGGCTGTCTGGGGCTCTCCTGGCCCTTGTGCTCTCTCTCTGGCTTCCTGTGTTCTGTTTTTAAAGCCTGGTTGTGCTCCTTGTTGCTCTTGTTCTAGGATTTTCCCGAACGGTGTGCGGTTAGTGTGGGTCGATGGTAGAGCACACTACTGCATGCAAAAACACTCAAATAAAACAAAGAAAAGTTAAAAGCATGCATAGTCCCATAAAGCCGACCCATCACAATAGCAATTATCCTAATGAGAACACTTGCTACATAAATAGATGGATAATTGATGGCAACATGTTTCCTGGTTGTTTGTGGCTCCAGTTAGAACCTTTTATCAATAACCTGCCTAGTACCTCGTTTTAAACTTTTTGTGCTTTAATGCACTGAAATCCAGCATGTACACAAAGTATCACTGAAGAACATGGTGAACCTGATTATGTCAGCAATTTCCACACAATGCAGTTAAATAAATTTAACTAACAGTTTAAATGGGGCTACCTCAGTTGGTACCTCAGTCCTTGTATTGCAGTCTAAAGTCTCCTGACAACTCACATTGTCCCTTTATCTCACATTTAAGTTCCTCAACATAGTCTGGTATTCCTGAAGGTAGGGTTACTTTTGAAGAGTCATTTTCTCCTAGGATGATGTGAAACACTGCTCAAGTAGCCATATTGTTCAACAGGTTATTCTGAGGAAAAGGAAAAAATATATTAAAGTGGAGAGCATGTAACCATCGGTACGATCTTAGCTATTAAAAGCACTGTTTTTTTTCTGTACATGGACAATTTGAATATGTGCATGGATAAAGGTGCCTGCAGCCAAAGTGGCTATGTTTTAACCTGTAGTGCTTTAATAACAGATCTTGCAGTTTCTTCTGCAGTACACTCTTTATTCATGTTAGTGAAAATAAGTAATGTACTGTATACCACATTGGTGTTAATCTGTCAAATAACACTGGACCCTAATGTTAAATACTGTTATTAAAAGTTATTAAAATGTTAAGTTGACCATTGTACTTACCACTTCTGAAGAGCCACATATCAAAGTCAACTGTCCAGACTTCAAGTTTAGAAACATTCCACTCCCTCACTCTCTGCATGTGTCTGCTGGGGCAGACAGGTGTGATGACGGCCGCTGAGCTGAGTGAGGAGTGGAAACTGAATGTAGCTGTAATATTATGAGCTACAAAATTAAATAAAGGAATTATGCATTTCTCTGAGGCAAGAAATTTGTGAGTAAAGTTGCTCATGAGATTTCAGCTAGCTATGGAGGATGAAGCTGGACAATGAATAAGACTCTTGTTTCTCAAGGGTGAGCACAGGACATGAAACTTACAGAGCAGACACTCACTCCGCTAACCTCCTCTAAGCCTGCACACTGCAGCTAAACACAGCAGTTAAACACTGCAGCTGAACACTGCTGGACCCTGAATTGGTAAAGGCTGCTCTTCAACACAGCTGCTAATAAAACGTTCTGCCCTTAATTTGTGATTTACAGTTACCAACACATAGAATATCAGCCAGCAAATGTGCTGTTGATGGTTGTAAATAGATTTTGTGTTGGGTAATGTATGGCTATGTTTTTAGCCATCTAAAAGTAGATTGGCAGCCAGAGCTTTCAGCTATCAGGCTCCTCTTCTGCGGAACAAACTACCATTCTGGGTTCGGGAGGCAGACACAGTCACTTTTAAGAGTAGACTTAAGACTTTCCTTTTTGATAAAGCCTATAGTTAGGGCTGGGTCAGGTCATCCCTTAGTTATGCTGCCATAGGATTAGACTGCCGAGGGACTTCGTCTCTCCCTCTCAGAGTGTGATTTGGAGAGTGGATGTGCTCCTTTTTGAAGGTTTGCTTCTTGGTGTTTCATGGGTGTTTCGTTCTGTTCAAGTTTCTCAATCACTGGTGGGGTGCAGGGTGAACTGATCAGCTCTTTTGTGCGGTAGCTGTGGCATGGCCGCCACCGGCAGTAACAATGGAACCGGGGGTTTCAGGAATCTTTCCTGGCGGCATGGAATTAAAATACCGGCCGGTGTGGATCACTCGGTGGAGGAGTGTGGTCTGGCGGTTGGGGAAGTTGTGGGGTACGATAATTCGCAGCCTGTGCCTAGCGCACAGAGCGCACAGGGCGCGCAGAGTGAGAGTCAGGCAGATAGCAGGAGTTAGGCAGACAGTGGAGGTCAGGCAGACAGCGGGAGTCAGGAAGGGCAGAGGGAAACAACAGCCCAGGAGCCTGGCACAGATGCGCGGCAGGACAGAGAATGTGCAACCACATCTGCGGCAGTAGACAGTGAGCTGAGTCAGATCAGTGTTGGAGAGGGACAGGAAGAAATGAATATTGACGAGCTTATAGATGGTGGGGAGAAAAGTGCTGGATGATGGAAACATTTTCAAAGTGCCATCCTCTAAGAGGAAAACAAGGAGAGACTCCAAAACAGTTAAACGAAAGAAAGGAAGGAAAAGTGATACAGACAGTTTCTCTGATACTGACAGTGAGCATGAGCTTTCAGATGCGTCTATTCCTGATGGCCAGACTACAGTCTTGAGCAAATCCGAAGTTTCCTAGAAGTGACCAAAGGAGATGTGGCTGTGGATGAGTTTTTTCCAAACTAGTCGTTGTTTATTCAATCTGCTCAGTGGTTAATGAGACAGAGAGGTGCTGATGGGCTGAAGGACACAGAGATTTATCGTCTTAGGAAACTGGTTCATAAGGTGAAAGCACAACGCTATAAATGAATCAGAAAGTTTCATATAATTTTTTTTTTCTGACCACCTTATGTTTGGCCATGAGTAGTTTCAGAATTGCATCTCTAAATCTTAATGGAGCAAGAGATGTTAAGAAAAGAACATGTGCTATGATCTTTTAAAGACAAAATGTATTGATATTGCTTTTGTTCAAGAAACACACAGTAATAATGAAAATGAAGTTGAATGGAAGTGGGAATGGGAATGGGAATATTGTCACGAGCACAGTGAGTGCTGGGGTAGCAATTCTTTTTTCAAAGAGTTTTCTGCCTATTTCTTTTGATTTACAAGAGATTGTTAAAGGGAGATTAAATAAAGTGGTTGCTAAATATGAGAAGTCCACCCTAGTCTTGTTAAATGTATATGCCCCAGTGAATCCTGGTGAACGACACATTTTCCTCGAAGAATTAGAAAACACCTTGTCAAATTGCGCCTCAACAGATATTTTAATTGTTGGAATGGATTTTAACTGTACTACTGATGGTCTGGACAGGAATCATTTAGAACCCAATGCTCAGTCAAGGAAGATGTTGAAACGGATTATTGAGACTTATGAGTTGATTGATGTGTGGCGATCTAAGCACAGGGACACGAGGCAGTATTCCTGGGCACACAGCAAGGATAACTGTATCTCTTTAGCAAGGCTGGACAGATTTGATTGTTTTAAACATTAAGTGCAATTTTTTAGATCTTGTTTCTTGTGTCCAGTAGTTTTTTCAGATCACTCTTTGGTAATAGGGAATGTTTTTGTAAATAGGGTCAAACTTAAGAGTGCATACTGGCACTTTAACACTGTGCTGTTAAATGATGGGCATTTTAGAGAATGTTTTTGTATTTTTGGCAACAATGGAGGTCTGCAAAGTCCCAGTTTTCATCTTTACAACAATGGTGGGATGTTGGCAAAATACAGATACAACAGTTTTGTAAACAATACAATTTTAATGTCACAAGAGAGACCACCCAGTCGATTAGAGAGCTAGAGACTAGTATAATGGCGGTGCAGAGTTTAAGGGCCACATTCAGGCGCTCAAGGTCGAAAAGGCTACTTTGGTGGATCTGCTGGGGCTTAGAGCACAGGGGGCATTGGTTCGATCATGTTTTCAAAGTATTTCTGAAATGGATGCTCCATCTAAGTTCTTCTTTAGATAGCAATTAATGGGAGTAAAACTAAGAGATACCTTTTTACCCTTGCATCTTTCTGCATATGCAGATGACATTATGGTGGCTGTAAATGGTGAAAGTGACGTTGAGAAACTAGTATAGATTACAGAATGCTTTGGTAAAGTCTCCTCTTCTAAGGTAAACTGGGAAAAGAGCACAGCATTGATAGTAGGGGAATAGCAGGGGAATGAGCCTAAGTTACCTGCTGGTATTAAGTGGTTGAAGAGTGGGATTAAGTATTTAGGTGTTCACCTGTGGAAGTGGCTGTTACCCCGAATTTCGTATAGAGGGTGTACACTTCTTATTAACAACTTGGGGAAGAGTATTATTGTCGACTTCTTTTGGGATAGATTACACAGGATACCTCAGAGTGTCCTATTTTTGTCAAAAGAGGATGGTGGGCAGGGTTTGGTACATCTAGCCAGTAGGAAGGCGGCTTTTAGATTAATTTTTTTGCAGAGGTTTCTCTATGGCCCGCCAGATTTACCATTGAGACAGGTTGCCAATTTTATCTTTGGACAAATTGGTGAGTTAGGTTTTAGGAAGGCACTGTTTTTTATGGATTGTTCAAATTTGAATTTGCATTGTGTGTCACCATTTTATAGCAGTGTGTTTAATGTGTGGAGACAGATGGAAACAGGCAGACTGGGCTGGCATCTGCTGGAGCTGGCAGGAGCTCACTTGGACAATGCTGCAACTCTGGCGCAAAGACTGGAGGTCAGATCTGTCCGGGTGATCGGTCTGGTGTTGGACAGTTTCAGGAAGGCGCTGTCGAGTGAGGAGAGAGTGCTGCTGGCAGGATGGTTTGCTGGACAACTGACACCTGATGATTCTGATCCTTTTCCCAGGTTGTGTATTAGGCTTAAACTTATAGACTGTGGGGGTTCCCTGCTGGAGCAGGGTCAAATGTGGATGCCACTGGACTCTGTGGTGGGAAAGAGACTCTATCAAGGCTGTGTCAAGGTCTTAAATAAAAGAAAACTTAATGGAAGAGTAGACACACCTTGGAGGGACCATTTTAAAATGGGTTCCGAGGTAAAAACCTGTATGGGGCTTGTTTCATAGACCACCATTAACAAAAAATACTGGAGACTTGCAGTGGTTGCAGCATTTTACATGGGATTGTAGCAGTGAATGCTTTTGTGTCACTGTTAAATCCAACAGTCTTAGATCAGTGTCCTTTTTGTCCTGTCAGAGAGACTATATTTCACTGTTTTGTACATTGTTCGAGGCTATTGTCTCTTTTTGGAGCACTTCGCACTTTATTGCTGTCCTTTAAAGAGCAGTTTACTGAACAAATGTTCATTTTTGGCTTGTCGTATGGTAAGAGCAAGAATCAAATCAAATTAAATCAAATCAATTTTATTTGTATAGCATAAAGTCACAAAGTACATTTGCCTCAGAGGGCTTTACAATCTGTACAGGGAGTGACACCCTCTGTCCTTAGACCCTCGGTTCGAGTGAGGAAAAAGTTGCCCAAAAAAACCTTTAACAGGAAAAAATGTGGAAGAAACCTCAGGAAGAGCCACAAGGAGGGATCCCTCTCCCAGGACGGACAGACGTGCAATGGATGTCACGTGTACAGGACAAATCAACACAAACATATTGTACAATTACAATGAATGACAAAATGACAATGAATCACAATGAATGATAAAATGACCACAGTAGCAGATATGGTAGCAATAATGATAGTAATAAATGTGTAGTGGACGTCGTGCAGGATCGCAGCAGCCACGATCCACGAGACCTGCTGGACACAGAGCACAGAAACTCCAGAGAGAGAGAGAGAGGGGGGGGGGGTTCGGTAAGGGAAATGTGACTGCATCCAACCAATACCGTGCCTGGTCAGGCATAACCCTGGGTGGGGGTGGAGTCCCCCGGCAGTGTAATCCTATGGCAGCATAACTAAGGGATGACCTGAGCCAGCCCTAACTATAGGCTTTATCAAAAAGGAAAGTCTTAAGTCTATTCTTAAAGGTGTTGACCGTGTCTGCCTCCTGAACCCAGAAAGGTAGTTTGTTCCACAGAAGAGGAGCCTGATAGCTGAAAGCTCTGGCTCCCAATCTACTTTTGGAAACTATAGGAACCACAAGGAACCCAGCGTCCTGAGAGCGCAGTGTTCTAGAGGGGTAGTAAGGTATTATGAGCTCTTTTAGATATGATGGTGCCTGACCATGAAGAGCTTTGTAAGTAAGGAGAAGAATTTTAAATTCTATTCTAGATTTAATAGGGAGCCAATGCAAGGAAGCCAAAATGGGAGAGATGTGATCTCTGATCTTGGTTCCTGTCAGAACATGTGCAGCAGCATTCTGAATTAACTGCAAAGTCCTAAGAGACGTATTGGAGCAGCCTGATAACAAAGAGTTAAGAAAAAGAAAGGTCAAATATTGAATTTCCTGTTCCTGCAAAGTTGGCTATTTATTTAAGTAGAAAGGAAAAGTTGGACAGAGGGCAGAGGTGTGATTGTTTACTAATTTTCAAGAATTTGGTTAGAGCACATATTATGTTGGAATACAGATATTATGTTAGGATGAAGGATGTGGGAGCTTTTCAGAATGTGTGGAATTATGAGGGTGTACTTTTTTATTTAAATGAACTAAAAAAGGACTTTTGTTGATGTGTTCATTTAACTTGTTGTTGTTGTTTGTTTTTTTGTTTTGTTTTTTCATTGTTTGATTTATTTGTTTTTTGTTGGATTGCGCAGTTTGTGGTGTAAAGGTGAATTTTTGTGAATAAATGATTGGTTAAAACTCTAAACTCTCTCCCCCTCTCTCTCTCTCTCTCTCTCTCTCTCTCTCTCTGTCTCTGTCTGTCTCTTTCAGGGTTATGCCTAGTCAGGCACAGTATTGGTTGAAGAGTGCAGTCCCATTTAAAAGTTTTTTTTTGTGGGCAAGTTTTTCCTCACTGGAACCGAGGGTCTAAGGACAGAGGGTGTCACTCCCTGTACAGATTGTAAAGCCCTCTGAGGCAAATGTACTTTGTGACTTTGGGCTATACAAATAAAATTTGATTTTGGGGGGTCACGTGACGCAAATGGCGGAGTAGCAGCTCATAGTTTGTGCTCCCGCAGCTCGATATCCGTCAGCTTATTTTTTCTGGCCAAAAAGAGGAAAAAACGTTGTCACGGTGAGCAGATGTCAGAGCTTATAAGTTTAAAAATGCCTGGTACTCAGAAAAGGCTTAATATTACGACCAAATCAGCCTTGAGTCAATCGCCTGGGTGCAGCCAGGCTAACATGTCGGACGACACGCGGCCAATGCTAGGGCAAGTTGACGCCGACAGCTTGGTGGAACGAATATCTGCTAGAGTGCGTGAAGGTGTAGAGGATTCCTTTGATAAAAAAATCGACCCGGTTTTGAAGAAACTCTATGCCTGCTTATCTGAAATCGCCTCACTAAACACACGAATGACAGAGGCTGAAGGCCGCATCTCAAACTCCGAAGACGCAACGGCAACCTTCACCATGAAGCTCTCCGAGGTCGAGAGCAAGCTGGAGATGGCCTTGGATAAGATCGACGACCTGGAGAACAGGAGCCGGCGGTGCAACATACGTGTCGTCGGGCTCCCTGAAGGCAGCGAAGGCACTAACCCCGTTGCTTTCTTCAGGACCTGGTTGCCGGAGCTATTGGAGATAAATGCAAAAGGAGGATCGGTTAAAGTGGATCGTTGCCATCGGGCCCTCACACGTCGTCCACCTCCCGGTCAGCGGCCCCGTGCTGTCATCCTAAAGCTCCACAACTTCCAAGATAAAGTCCGGATCATGCAAGCGGCAAGGAAAGCACAGTCCCTGGCATACAACGGCGCCCCGATCATGTTCTTCGACGATTTCTCCGCGGCCGTTACACGGAAACGTCAGGAATATTACGCGGTGAAACAACGGCTGAAGGAGAGAGGGATCGTCTTCGCCATGATGTACCCAGCCGTGCTCAAGATCAAATACAACGGGCAGGAAAAAGTCTTTAAACATCATAAAGAAGTGTCTGCCTTCTTGGATAAAGAGTCACAGCGCGGAGGATCTCCCTCCACGCTCCCTGATGAGTGAGAGTCTTTGTTTCTTCTGCTCACACGCTGCCGTGGTCATCTACTGATCTTCTCTGCAAATGTCAGGTTTGTCCGTTAGAGGAGTGGGAGAGCATAAAACTTTCTATAGCACTGAGACTGGTTGACTGGCACCTCCTAACCCTTTTTTTTATTTTTACTATTATTATTTGTATTTTATTTAGTTATTTATTTTTTCATTTTATATTTGTCTCTCCTCTGTTGTTAGGAGATTTGTTTATGTCTCTGTCTGTGCTATATGGATATTTTAGTTACATGATCTATACACTTGACTATGGATCCTTTTTCTTTGTTTCATTTTTGTTCTCTCCTCATTGTTATACATGTGCAGTTGTTTACAAGCTCGCTGATGACTTCGTATTCATTTTTCTTCTCTGATCTGAGCTGCGGGCCAGCGGTTGAGGTGTGTAACTAATTCAAGGTTTGAAAGGAATTCAATAGCTGGTCCAACATCCTCCTCTATTTGTGTAGGGAGGTTAGCTCGCACCCCTGATGGGTGTAATAGACCTAAGTCTGACCCCAATGTCTATCTGTTATCTTTGGTTGTTTTTGTTTGTACATAGTTATCTTTTGAATGTCGGCAAAGCAGTGTTTTCATTTTCGTTTTATGTTTTGCTTTTTGGTTTAGCTTCGGGGAGCTCTGGTTGTTCTCAGTATTTCTTTGCACAAGTTGTCAGTATGGTTTTCGTAACTCATGACGTCCAGTGACAGGCCTAAACTGAAAATGTGCAGCTGGAACGTGGGGGGCATACATAATCCTATTAAGCGGAAAAAGATTTTAAGTTCTCTTAAAAAAGAACATGTTCACATAGCTCTTCTGCAAGAAACGCACCTAGCCGCTAGTGAGCACTTAAAGTTGAAGCGTGACTGGGTGGGGCAGGTGTTTAGCTCATCTTTTACTAGTAAGAGCAAGGGTGTCGCCATTCTAATACATAAGCCTCTACCTTTATCTGACGTCCAAACTATTTCTGATAAATCGGGTAGATATGTCATGCTAAGGGGTCGTCTACATGGCCAGCTGGTGTCGTTTTTGAATATTTATTTTCCTCCAGTCCATTCCAATGACTTTGTCCCACAAGCGTTTTCTTTGTTTGCCGATTGGATTAATGAGAATACAGTCGTTGCAGGTGATTTTAATTGCTATTTCTCCTCAGTAATGGACAAATTGCCGTCAGTACAAAATTCAATGTCTAGAAGAGCTAGAGCTATAGTAGATACCTGTGATGAACTTAATCTAGTGGATACCTGGCGTGTTTTACATCCTAACGATAAAGCATTTACATTTTATTCTGGTGTTCACAAAACATCCAGTAGAATTGACTTTGTTTTCACCCCTAAAATTTCATTGAGTAACGTTAAGAGCTGCACTATTGGAGACATTATTATATCGGATCATGCACCCATTTATATAACCCTAAACAATTTGAATCCTGCATGTCAAAGCCGACCCTGGAGATACGGCGCGTTTCTGAACCATGACCCCAATTTTGAGAAATTCCTAAAAGTGCAGTTAGACTATTTTTTTAAAGAGAATAAAACTCCTGATGTTTCACCTGGCTTACTATGGGATACTATGAAAGCCTATGTGCGAGGTCTCATTATATCTTACACTGCTAAACTTAAAAAGAACAGCAGAGCAGAGCAAAGGAAACTCGAGCTAGAACTACACGAACTTCAAACTAAATACAACTTATCCCCATCAGAAGAACTCAGAAATGATATACATGTGGTTAAGGCAGCACTGGAGAGTGTACTAACAAAGAAGGCTGAAAAATCTATGTTTTTTATGAGACAAAGGATGTATGAGTATGCTAACAAACCTAACCGATATTTGGCCAATCTCCTTCGAAACCGGGGTCCAGCCCAGAATATCTCCTTTATCAAGGATTCAACTGGCACACATAGTTATGATAACAGAGTAATCAATGACACCTTTAAAACTTTCTATAAGCAGTTATACTCTTCACAGCTCAATCCACACTCAGAGCAAGCTATGACGGACTTTTTTGCAAATGTGGACTTACCGAAAATTACAGAGGATCAAAGAGATGATCTATGTAAACCAATAACCCTGAGTGAAATTAAGAATTGTATCCAGCTACTCCCCAACAATAAAGCCCCAGGTCCTGATGGCTTCAGTGCAGAATTTTATAAAAAGTTTAATACAATCTTAGTTAATCCCTTATTGGACGTGCTGCAATCCTCATTTGTGACTGGGGCTCTTCCTCCATCTCTTATGGAGGCTAATATTTCTTTGGTATTGAAAAAGGGGAAATCCTCTGAGGCGTGCTCTTCTTACAGGCCGATATCAGTTTTAAATCTAGATTTGAAGCTTCTTGCAAAGATTCTGGCCATGTGTTTAGAAAAAGTTCTTCCCACTATCATTCATAACGACTCATAACGACCAGACTGGCTTTATACGTGGAAGGTATTCTTCACACAATGTTAGACGCCTGCTAAACATTATTCAGCATTCCTCCCTGTACAGTGCAGAATCTCTAGTTATTTCTCTTGACGCAGAAAAAGCGTTTGACAGGCTGGAATGGCCCTATCTTTTTTTCACGCTCAAAAATTTTGCCTTTGGAGAGGAGTTTATTAGATGGATTCAGATCTTGTACACATCACCCCTTTCAGCTGTAATCACAAATGGGCTAAGGTCTAGTAATTTTAAGATTGAACGGGGTACTAGGCAGGGCTGTCCCCTAAGCCCACTTTTATTTGCGCTAGCTATGGAGCCTCTAGCTACCGCTATTAGACAAGACACCACTATTAGAGGAATCTCCCTAAATAATCATGAGCATAAAATTTCGCTGTACGCTGATGATGTGTTGATTTTTTTTTTAAGCTCTCCTGCTCAGTCCATCCCTAAAGTGACGGAACTAATTAATTATGGCTCTTTCTCTGGCTATAAAATAAATTTTTCTAAAAGTGAAGCCATGTCACTCTGTGTCTCGCAGACATTGGA
>NW_020851715.1:0-530 GCF_000972845.2 Larimichthys crocea | reverse complement strand
CTCATTCACCCCATTCACACACATTCATGCGCCAATTGCACTGGCTGCCATCAGTTTTTTGGAGTTAACCATTCATATGCGCAGCCTTCAGGAGCAATTTGGGATTCAGTATCTTGCCAAAGGACGCTTCGACATGCAGACTGGAGGAGCCGGGGATTGGACGACCCGCTCTATCTCCTGAGCTACAGCCGCCAAAAGTTCTGCGCTCCATGTTTACAGTGGTCAGTCATTTATCGCGGGGGATACGTTCTAAAAATAACCCGCAATAGACGAAATACGCGAAGTAATCAGCTTTATTTTTTACAATTATTATCCATGTTTTAAGGCTGTAAAACCCCTAACCACACACTTTTATACACTTTTCTCAGACAGGCATTAACATTTTCTCACATTTCTCTCTTATTTAAACTCTCTCAAAGTTCAAACTTTCGCAGATTTAACAAAAATAAGTACAATACTGTGTTAGTAAATGAAACCGTTTCACAGTTCCTCTGACAGTTCCTCTTTTGTCCAGGCGCCGCTCCGCTGTA
>NW_020851714.1:0-869 GCF_000972845.2 Larimichthys crocea | reverse complement strand
TGTCGGTTTCTATAGAAACCTCTTTAAGAGTGAGTGGTCAGATAATCCAGATGTGCACAGCAGTTTCCTTGCAGGTCTCCCTCAGGTAGCCACAGAAGCAAACTCGGAGCTGGGGGCGGATTTAACAATGCAAGAGCTACACACAGCGATGATGAGTTTGCAGAGTGGCAAAGCACCAGGGATTGACGGTCTTCCTGTTGATTTTTATAAATCCTTTTGGCCCATTATAGGAAAGGATCTGTGTGAGGTTGTGTCGGACAGTCTCCAGAGAGGCCAGCTCCCTTTGAGCTGCAGGAGGGCCGTCATTACCCTGGTGCCGAAGAAGGGAGACCTGCAGCTGATTAAGAACTGGAGGCCCGTGTCGCTGCTGTGCACGGATTATAAAATCCTTTCCAAAGCTCTGGCCCTCAGATTGAGAGAGGTGATGGCATCCATCATCCACCCTGACCAGACCTATTGTGTTCCTAGCAGGCTCATAAGTGACAACGTCATTTTAATTCGTGATGTTCTGGCAGTTTCCAGTGAATTGGGCTTTGATACTGGTCTGATTTCAATAGATCAGGAAAAGGCGTTTGACCGGGTTGAACACCAATACCTTTGGCGGTCTTTAGCCGGGTTTGGCTTCAACCCCACGCCTGTCAATTTCTGAATTTCTTTTTTCTTGCCGCTTGTTTGAATATGAGCGAGGCCTTCGATGGCTAAGAATACAAAACAAAAGGCCCCCGAAAGAGAGAGCAGCCCTGCCCTCACCCCCCTTTTCCCAATAGTTAAAAGGGCCCGCACGGGGGATCAGCCCACATTTAATTTTCACAACAACATCGCAAACGCCCACTGTAGAGAGCCCTAAATCTTTGGCAATGAACCCAGGT
>NW_020851713.1:0-3177 GCF_000972845.2 Larimichthys crocea | reverse complement strand
TGTGTGTGTGTGTGTGTGTGTTTTGACATGCTTTGAACAGCCACCATCTCTGCAAACGTACAGTCAGTCCCTGGCACTTGTGCAGTGTTACATATCGCACACAAACACACTGCAACAGAGAACAAACATGGAGCTTTTCACATGGACGGATCTGAAGATTTCAAGTCATCTGAAGGCTTCAAACAGACTCGTACGACTCCTTTAAAAACATAATTTAGTTCACATGGGTGGAAAGGCAGTAACGTGTAAGATTTTCACATACATGTTATTAATTTATGTGGCCATCTTTTCTCCAGTACTCCCATATGACCTGTTTTTCTCCTCTCTGATGCCATTCACCAAAGAAGAAATGTACATGTGAGCGTACCGCAGCATAATATTACACATAAAAGTACGGATGCAGACTCCACTGAACAAAATCTGTCCCAAATATAAGTGTGAAGCAGCGTAGAGGCGTCACACTGCTTTTGCTTGATGAAGAAGTCCTTTGATTTGGCAGTGATATCAATAAAGACATCCAACATGCAGCATCTTTAAAGTACATTTCACACATGGGCGTAATAATACATCTGACACCAAACAATATCGCAGGATTAAAATAGCCAAAAAGGGAGATTGGAGGAGAGGAGATAGAGGAGGGAGAAGAAGGGACGAGGGCGAGCAGGAGTGAAAAGGAGCATGATAATTTCATAAAAGAGATTGATGGGAGGAGACAGGAGAAGGAGGAGAGGTTAAGGAGAGGAGATGACGATGGAGGAGGGAGAGTGTGAGGACATGAGAACGACACGTACGCAAATCATAGCCAGTTTTGTGGAGTGTACAGTGTACAGTAGCCAGCATGTGTGTGTGTGTGTGTGTGTGTGACAGCTAAGGAGTGTGTTTGTCAACCTCTCCATCTGCCTTGTGTAGAGCAAGAGCAAGACATTCTTGCACACGCATGCAGTCATAGTATATGCACTTGCACACACACACACTTATACTCATACACACACACAGCAGATGGTAATTGAGGGCGACCACTATTCGCCAGGAGCACCAGGGGAAATTAGCGTCCTTGTCCCTTGGCCAATCAGACACTGAGGAGCAAGTCCCTGAGCCAATCATTAAGGGCCAAATTAATTTGCGGCTAATCACCCACTCTCGGACAGGACAAGAGGAGAGTCAGAGAGAGAGAGAGAGAGAGTGTGTGGGAGGAAAAGATGGAGATGGAGAGGGAAGAGGGAGAGAAATAGGAAATGAGGAAGGAGAGAAGGAGTAGAGGAAGTTGGGAAAGGATATAACCTGGAAGTTTGGACGTGGAGCATGACAGGAGAAGCAATTGTGAAGAAAATATATAACTTCATAGCTTGGGCTATCAGTTGATGTATCGATTATGAGCAGCGAATCGTCCTGCAAAGCTTTGTGCACAGGGTTGTAGAGGAGGTTGGTGTAATTGTTTCACCAGAAACATAAAAAGTATCAGTTTCACGCTATAACGTGATACGTTTGTATGTTGTGATAATGTTAAAATGAGGAAACGCGCGCTGAGAGCAGATAAACTGAGGAGCACGGCTCATTTACGTGACTTGATTAAGTTGTATTTCATGCTGGGGTTGAGACATGGTGACATTCTGAATGAACAGTGGATGATATTGTGATAAGTAAGCGTACATCAAGGAGGATTTCAAAATGCACTGGGCTATTTCAGGAGGAAAAAAATCAGTCCGACTCGTTGGAGACAGTGTCATTTCTCATTGATCAGGAGGGACACCGAGACCAACTTGTCACGTTATAACATGATACTGATACTATTTATTTTATATTTATTTGCTTGTCTTGGCAGCAATATGCTTCCGTAGAAATGGACCGAACCGTGTGTTTGTCTCCTCTAAAGTAAGTTGCAAGTGTTTGCATGTCAAGCCAACTATGCATGGATGACTGCTTAGGAAGTCCGTAGTCCGGGATTGTCATTGATTTTCACGCTGGGTGTCCCGCGTCCAAACAAATATCTGTAAAACACTACACCCAAACCGATGACTTACACCACAGTTAAAATAAATACACTTGTTTTCCACACTTAGGTACATGTTTATCATGTTCTGTCCCACTTATTAATACCTAACCCAATCTAAAAATATTTGCGATGTACCACAAGTTTGAATTTACTGACTGTGTTGTGTCAATCAATGAGATTCTTCCCTTCCTTCATAATGTAGCCAGAAATCGGCTGCGTTCATGGTGACCATGGTGAAAGGTGTGTTTAAGCGTACTGCATAAGTGTAGTACAGTAAAGGGTCCCGGTTCAGGGTTAGAATATATGGTAACCCTATATTATATCAGAGTTTACGTTAACGTCAACGTTACATTTCGTCATGCTCGGCTGGATATGGAGAAGTTAACCCTGCACCAAACTAAACTCATTATCTGAGATAGATTTACTTTGTGAGCCCTCCTAAAGGATTTTTGTCTTATAACATTTAAAATAGAGAATCCAACCGCTCTTGCTCTTGCGTGTCCATTTAAATAGCTAAGCATTTTATGTTTCCAACCAACTCATGGAAACATTAATGGAGCTCAACCCACTAAAAGACAATTTTCACATAGTAAAAAAATATAAATAAAATAGCCTTGCAGTCTTAAATCTGTCATCATTATTGTAGCAGAGTGTGTGGCACGCAAGATGAAGCGGCTAAGAGGTCAGTTCTTATGTGAGTACTTGTTTTTTAAAGTCTTTTATAGTAGTAAATTGAATATTTTTGAGTTTTGTACTTCTGTATAGAAAAGAAGAGAAAAGGAGCTCCAGGATCAGAGTACTGGCCTTTTTCTTTTTGTAACAAATTAATAAAAAGAGTGACATTGATACGAGAGGGGAAACAAAAGAACATTATAAGATAGTACTCACATTCTTGTTTGAAGGTGAAATATTCTGTCAGATGTCTACATTCATGGTTTCCCCGTAGAAGAAAGAGCGTCTTTGGGTAGAGGATTTTCAGTGACCACAGGTACAACACACACTAAAAGGTTCAAGGGGGAAGAGGAAACATAAAAACAAGTTAGAGATAAGTAACTCCACATAAACAACATCATTAAAAAAAGACAAAAAATAGGTAGTTTCACAGTTTGGGGCTCTAATTACATATTTAATGTATACAGTACTATTCTGGAAATACGTGTATTTTCGTCTGTGGCCTCGTAGTC
>NW_020851712.1:0-710 GCF_000972845.2 Larimichthys crocea | reverse complement strand
AGTATCTTTTGGGATTGCCCATTACTTTATATACTAGGTTTGAATCCAGGGGAGGATATAGGGAAGAGAAAGGCCCAACTATTACAGATTCTCCTACTAGAGGCGAGGAAGATGATAACCCTGTGTTGGCTCAGACGTCTACCTCCCACCCTTCAACAATGGCGAGAGAGACTAAAGAATGATGGAAAAGATAACTGCAAGACTTCATGTACAAATGGATTTGTTTTTGGTTTTGTGGGCCCCTGTCATTTCCCATTTTGGATGGCCAGACAGATAATTTGGTAACGGCTGGTCGTAAGAAGCTATTTCAGTATTTTTTGTTGTTTTGTGGAGGTCTCCTGCGGAAAGTACTTTCTCCCCCTTATTCTGGGATTAGTTTGGTGGGATGTCCATCAGTGTGGTTTGTCTTGATTTGGGATTGTAGGTATGCTGAGACACTAATTGTTCCTGGGTTGTTGTGTTCTGTTTTGTTTTTAGTGTAATGTTTTGTGTTGTTCTTTACATGCATAATTTTAAATAAAAGAATGTTCAAAAAAAAAAAAAGAAAACAGAATGACAGATAAACTTGCGTGAGCCACCAATGAATTAAAAAATAAAACCTATGACACGTGAAATGATTGCAATTCTTCCATATCTGGAACAGGATGTGATAAGCACACAGCAGCTGATATTAAACAAACCTAACCGATACGTTTCATTTTCAGTCTCGA
>NW_020851711.1:0-684 GCF_000972845.2 Larimichthys crocea | reverse complement strand
GATGCTGTTTAAACTAACAAAATAAATCTAACAAATGCGTAAATAAAAACCTTACTGTCTGTCAGGGGCCGTTGTTACGAGAATTTTTAAGGAAGAACTCTTGGACTGGATTCGAAGTATCGACGTTTAAGTTGAATTTATTATTCTTGTACAAGAAGGAGCGTTTAACAGTGCAACACACAAAAGGGGTTACAGAGAAAAGGCTCCTCGAGGAGCTCTAACAGTTGGTTCTTATACAATTTTCTCAAAATGGGTCTCGGACATCTCCCCACTAACGATTTACTTTTTGGGTTTTCTGCTTTGTAACGAACATTCTGTTTCTTGTCCAAAATGACACTTCCCCTA
Source organism: Larimichthys crocea (assembly GCF_000972845.2). Classification (NCBI taxonomy): domain Eukaryota; kingdom Metazoa; phylum Chordata; class Actinopteri; family Sciaenidae; genus Larimichthys; species Larimichthys crocea. The sequence continues at coordinate 339 of NW_020851711.1, read as the reverse complement.
ACCGGTCTCTCTTGTTCTTAAACTATTTTTTAATCATCTCTCCCTGCCCGCCTCAGTAAACACAGGCCAGATGAGGGGAGTGGGCAAGATATGCAAAAGACAGAAAACACACACACTCTCTAAGAGTCAAAACATCTGTACCCCAGTGTACTCCTAATTTTTCACACCGCCGCTGTTTGGTCCGCTTTAAACAGACTAGAGTTCGTTTTCTCAGATAGTCTGGTTAGTTTGGCAGGTGTGGAAGCTCATCTGGATTCAGGTCCGCCTGAAAATGTTGTGAACCCTGAACCAAAGATCAGAACGCTAATCGATCGATGAGCAAGGTTTTCCTTTTGTTTC
>NW_020851710.1:0-756 GCF_000972845.2 Larimichthys crocea | reverse complement strand
TTTACATACATATATTAAATTAATATAATATATATAATATGTCACCACAGCCCAAAATATTAAACACTGAACAAGTAACAATTTGACAGTATTATCCTACAAAGAACACCCCCACAACGCACTGAAGCTATTGGACTGGGGGTCTCCAGAGGAAGAGGGCTGCCCACTGAATAGAGCAGAATAGAATAGAGAGCAGTGTGTCCTGGCCGGAGCTAAGCTGCTTCAGTCCAGGTTAAGCGTGAGTAATCTGTGTTGGCTCACAGGCCCCCAATAGGCCCTGGACCCCCACTCCCTGCACTGTCCTCTCTGCTTAATATGCCCCTCACTACCTGCCCCCCTGCTCTGCTCGGCTCTCTGCCCTCATCTCCTGCCACACTATTGTCTGTCTATTATTATCAGGAGCCACAGAGGCAGCCTCAGAAAACACTTTCATTTTTACGTTTGTTCAGACAAATTCATAATTCTTTGAATTTATAATTCTTGTAGTATCACAGAAATCAAGCATGCTGGTGAATGAATAGATACATCAAAATGATGAAATCAGTTCAGAATTAAGGTTGTTGTCTAGATGTTGGTAATTAGTTGCCAAAAACACTTGACCACCTTGATCGGGAGTGTAAAATATCTTTGAATCATTATTTCTTATGCACGGTTTATAAAAGTTTATTCTAAAGTCAGATAAGTCTGTAAAAATATGTTTTTTGTTCATCATTTTCTTATGCAGGGCACAATAAGAAAAAAAAAAAGCACCCTTCA
>NW_020851709.1:0-3174 GCF_000972845.2 Larimichthys crocea | reverse complement strand
ACAGCTAAATGTGAATTATTAGTGATATTATTGATGATGTCATTAACATTGATGATGTCATCGCGGTGTGCTTGTTTCTCTGCAGAAAGCAGTAAAGACTCCAAACCGGCAGTGAAGAGACTCGGAGCGTCTCCTGACTTGTAAGAACGACTTCACTGATCACATGACATCACGTTCACACGTTAGACACATGTATGTTTGAACAGTCCTGATGACATCATAGTGACATCTTCTGCTTCCTGTTTCCTGTCAGTAAACCTGGTGGACCAAAGAAGTTCAGGACGGACCAATAGGAGCCCACATCCAGTCGAGGCCTGTGATTGGTCACTGTTGTCTTAGGCCCCGCCCTGCAGCGTGTTGACAAGGAGGCGGGGCTCTGACAGCTTCCTGTCCCACAGGAAACACAAAATAAAAGACTTGTAGGATATTTGTTCATTATTGACCAATCAGAATCAGTTCTTTGGTTGTCATGGAGACGAGGAGGGGCGGAGTCAGCAGTTCAAAGGTCATGTGATCTGGGGACAGGTCAAAGCTGTAAATACTTTTCTTTGTTTTTTTATCAGCTGATTTCTTCTGTGGTTGGTTTGTGGAGCGATGAGCTCTCCCATTGGTCGCTTTGTCAGCTGACTGTTTGTGAATATTCTCTAAACAATAAAGATTTTTTAGAACATTTTATACAAAACATGTGACTCCACTTCTTGTCCTGAGTATCTGTGTGTATGTGTACACATAATATATAAATATTCATAATTATTTTTGTGTATAAAATATTTAATACTACGTTAATATTTATATATTATTATTTTTTTTATATAGTATATATATTTTTTATCATAAATATTTATGTGTATTTTAATATATATTTATTTTTTATAAATAAATAATATCTTTATATATATATATATATAAATATATATATTTAATATATTATATATTCTTTATATGGTATATTTATATATATATATATATATATTATATTTTTTTTTTTTAATATATATAATAATATATCTTTATATAAATATTTATATTGGGTTCCTGGTCGATCATTCCACTCACCTGCCTCCCTGCGGGGAGTGTGCGCGCGTAAGACGTGCGCGTGCCCGTGTCGATGTGAGCGCGCCTGCCTCGCGGTGCTGATGGAGCTGCTGAGTCGATGATAGAGAAGATGAAGAGCAGCGATCACAGCATCGATCCGCGATGATCGATCAGTGTCCGACAATCAGCGTCATCAATCAACCAATCAGCGTCTTCGATCACACCTGACGCGAGCCGCAGCGGGAGACAATCAGGTGACCCGCGGGAGGACACTGCGGTTTCTGGACGGACGGGTTTCTGGATATGTGACCGACGAGCTGCGGGTTCGATCCCCGTCGAGGGAGGGAAACCCGCAGGTGATCGGAGCCGGAGGAGGCCCAGGTAAGAGCTCAGTGAGCCACAGAGACCATCACAGGCAGGGCACTGCGGTCCCTCCCGCATGGAGGAGCCCGACACACCACGCATCCGTCTGAAAAGTTCCGTTTTTTCCGGTTTCTTCGCGCCGCAGCCACAGAACACGGCGGGAAGAACCAAGAGGAGTGCTGAGCCCGAACCATCAGTGGTTCTGTTTTGATTCGGCTCCCACTCAGAACCTCAATCAGAACCTCAGCACTCACCGAGAACAGAACATCAGTAGAACCGCAGCACTCATTGACAGACCACAGCACTCATTAAACAACGTAAACCTCAGCACTCATTGAACAAGAACCTACAGCACTCATGAACAGAACCACCTCATTAAACAGAACCTCAAGGAACCTCAGCACTCATGGAACAGAACCACAGCACTCATAAACAGAAACCTCAATAGAACCTCAGCACTCATTGAAAAGAACAACACAGCACTCATTAAACAGAACCAATAGAACCTCAGCACTCATGAAACCAAGTAAAACCACAGCACGCATTAAACAGAAACCTCAATAAGAACCTCAGCACTCATTGAACAGAAACCACAGCACTCATTAAACAGAACCTCAGCACTCATTGAACAGACCACAGCACTCATTAAACAGAACCTCAGACGCAGACTCATTGAACAGAAACCAGCACTCATTAAACAGAACCTCAGCACTCATTGAACAGAACCACGCACTTGTTGTGTGACGCCGCTCGTGCTGCAGGGCGACAGGAGTAGGTCACATCTGACCACAGTTTGCTGGATTGATCAACCAAGAACTGCGTGACACGTGTGTGGTGTGTGTGTGTGGAGAGTGTGGTGAGTGTGTGGTGTGTGTGGGTGTGTGTGTGTGAGAGTGGGTGTGAGTGTGTGTGTGTGTGTGTGTGTGTGTGGTGTTGTGAGAGTGTGTGGGAGTGTGTGTGTGTGTGTGTGTGTGTGTGTGTTGTGTGGTGTGAGTGTGTGTGTGTGGTGTTGTGTGTGTGTGTGGGTGTGTGTGTGTGTGTGTGTGTTTGGTGTGGTGGTGAGTGTTGTGTGTGTGTGTGTGTGTGTGTGTGTGTGTGCGTGTGTGGTGTGTGTGAGTGTGTGTGTGTGTGTGTGGTGTGTGTGTGGTGTGGTCGTGTGTGTGTGTGTGTGTGTTGTGGGTTGTTTGCGTGTGTGTGGTGTGTGTGTGTGTGTGCCTGTTGTGATGGTGTGTGTGTGATGTGTGTGTGTGTGTGCGTTTGCTCCGGTCAGGTCATGTCCGGTTGTGACTGTGGAGGTCAGGTCATGTGACTGGAGGTCAGGTCATGTGCCATGTGGAGGTCAGGTCATGTGACTGGGCGGTCACGGTCATGTGACTGTTGGAGGTTCAGGTCATGTGATGGAGGTCAGGTCATGTGACATGTGGGAGGTTAGGTCATGTGACTGTGGAGGTCAGGTCATGGGACTGGAGGTCAGGTCGATGTGACTGTGGAGGTCAGTCATGTGACTGTGGAGGTCAGGTCAGGTTGACTGGAGGTCAGGTCATGTGACTGTGGAGTGTAGGTCAGGTCCATGTGACGGTGGAGCCCCTGTCAGCGGGTTCGTGGTCATTGCTGTGTAGCGTGTTGGTTCAGTTGTTTGTCACACCACACCTGCTCCTTCATGCTTCATGGTGGGAACCCACACATGCAGATATGGTCTGAACCAGAACTCTCAGATTTGGACTCATCAGAACAAATCCAGAGTCCCGTTCATGTGTTTGTTGGTCTCCATCAGTC
>NW_020851708.1:0-524 GCF_000972845.2 Larimichthys crocea | reverse complement strand
GTTTTTATTCTGTTCATGTTGTGATTTGTGCCATAAGGATCTCATCATATTTGATGAACAGGTGTATTTTAGCAGTTAAAGGTCCAATGTCATGGTAGATGAACCACTGTTCAACTGCTGTGTTACAGTGTGATAAATACAGTCAGATGTGTTTCATGCGCGTGCACGTGTAAATAAGTGGGACGCACATTCTTTCTAGTGCATTTCACACACACCTTTTCGTACAAATTTCCACAGATGCATCACGCAGTTTGGCAGAGGGCATCCACACCGTATTTCCACAGGAAATAATTTTTTTTCTAGTTGAGTGTGCCTGAAAGAGCACACTCTTTAAAACCTCTCGGGCTTATTGAGTGTGCCTGAAAGAGCACACTCTTTAAAACCTCTCGGGTTTATTGAGTGTGCGTGCAAGGCGCACACTATATGTTATCCACCGCGCTTATTGAGTGTGCCTGAAAGCGCACACTATGTTATCCACCGCGCTTATTCTTATTCTGCTTATTATTATTATTCTTACGCCCGTT
>NW_020851707.1:582-653 GCF_000972845.2 Larimichthys crocea | reverse complement strand
AAAGTCACAACTCAGCCGAACGATTTGATACGTTATGTGTGTGTGTGTGTGTGTGTGTGTGTGTGTGTGTG